>NC_084617.1:2327965-2395465 GCF_033978795.1 Nerophis ophidion
AACAAAGGAGCCAAGGGACGAAAAACTTAGATGGGTAGGTTGTGAGTTCAAACCCCGGCCGAGTCATACCAAAAGACTATAAAAATGGGAGCCATTCCCTCCCTGCTTGGCACTCAACATCAAGGCTTGGAATTGGGGTGTTGAGGTTGCCCTCTAGTGGGTTCTTCGGACCACCACACACTGCCGGGGAAGCCAGGAATTTCAGGGTATAACACTGTTTTATTTACATAAAAAGGTGCAAAAGCTTTTGCTTTTCAGCAAAGTGTCTTTGTCTGCTGCGTTTGCTCAGCAGCACCTCCAACCCCGACTACTCGTCTCATCACGGCTGCTGCTAATAAAGGCGACAGGTGATTATATAACAAGGCCCACCTGGGCCATCTACGCACCTGTCGCTGTCTTCGAGGCCGGTCCTGCCAACACACCATTCTGCGGCAGGCCCGCGGGCCACGCCCTCCTCCACATGGGGGGTTAAATCACCAAAAATGAATCCCGGGCGCTGCTGCCCACTGCTCCCCTATATATATATATATATATATATATACATGTATTTTTTTCTCAAATTTCTCAATCAGTTTCAGCCCTAAATAAAAATAGCAAACCTGTCATGTTTTGTTTTGTATGTGTAAGCCTCTGAATGCCCTGTTTTATTGTGACTTTTTGCATCAAATGGGATCATCCATCCAGTAAAATGTTGGAGTACTGAGGCCAAGATCAGGCCTTAACATGTCTAAGATTCCTACTCTCGGTTTTGCCCGCTACAAAAAAAAAAAACATAAAATAAACTTTGTCCGAGGTTTTTCTTTGCATTTCTTCATGAACTGTTGCGTCACTACTTGCCACACCCTCCCAATAAAAGCTACCACCGCGTCAAAGTCCTGTAAGAAACACTTAAACAAAATTGTCCCACCTTATTTAAAAAAAAATAATGACAAAGTTAACTCTCCAAACTGTTCCAACAAAGTTGGGAGCATAGAATTGTCCAAAAATGTTTTGGTATCCTGGAGCATTCAAAGTTCCTTTCACTGGAACTAAGCTTCCAAGTCCAACTCCTGAAAAACAACTCCACACCATAATTCCTCCACCACCAAATTGAATTCTGTCTCTGTTCAATTCCTTGCTCCTTTGCCTGTTTAATAGATGTCATCAGTGTTTGAAGCTGACATAATGCAAACACAATTAAAGCTGCAAGCAGCGATGGACGGGACCGACTTTTGCTGGTGTTTCCTGCCTTTAACCATTCAACATATCTTTACCTGCACATTACCTACCTTCCCTGCATCCTGGGGTCACACTGGTGCTTCTTTCTTTCACATATACATGCTGGTGCTTCCTGCCATCACCCAGACAACATATCTTTACCTGCACGTTATCTACCTTCTCTGCATTGTGTGGTCACGCTGGTGCTTCCTGCTTTTAAGCGGCCATCTTGACGGCAGCAGCGCAGCAGTTCTTTGAAGGCTCGTAAAATCAAAACCGGAGCAGTTAGAAAAACTCTTTGCGCAACTTTTAATCAGAAGGGTTCGATCTCTTTCCTGTGCGAGTTTGAAGCCGGCACAACAAACACGCTCAGAGAAGATAATGTTTGAAAAAAAGTGACAGGTTTTTACAAAACTTTTGTTTTTGAGGGGTAATTGCCAACTTCCTTTTGATTTTTGCTGAAGGATGTCAATTATTGAAATGTAGGTCTAAGTGAGACCTACATAGAGGTTCATGTCCCTACGACATCCGTACTGGAATTTACAGCCAGTTTTGTCTGTGTTTTCTTCCTAGGAGCCGTTTTGTCTTTTTTATTCCTAGGGGGCGCTAGAATGCAATTTTGAGTTTTGGGGTTACGTTTTTTGATCAAATGGCAATTTTCGCCAGTCCTGATGTGTGTGTCCAGTTTGGTGATTTTTGAAGCATTTTAGGGGGTCAAATTACAGCTCAAAGAGGCAAAAATGACATTTTTTAGGAAACTTTTGTTTTGAAGTGGTTTTTGCCAACTTCCTGTTGATTTTTGCTGAAGGATGTCAATTATTGAAATGTAGGTCTAAATGAGACCTACATAGAGGTTCATGTCTCTACGACATTCGTACTGGAATTTACAGCCAGTTTTGTCTGTGTTTTCTTCCTAGGAGCAGTTTTGTCTTTTTTATTCCTAAGGGGCAGCAGAATGCAATTTTGAGTTTTGGGGTTAGGTTTTTTGATTAAATTGCAATTTTCGCCAGTCCTGATGTGTGTGTCCAGTTTGGTGAGTTTTGAAGCATTTTAAGGGGGTCAAATTTCAGCTCAAAGAGGCAAAAATTACATTTTTTAGAAAACTTTTGTTTTGAAGTGATTTTTGCCAACTTCCTGTTGATTTTTGCTCAAGGAGGTCAATTATAGAAAAGTAGGTCTAAGTCAGACCTACATAGAGGTTCATGTTTCTACGACATTCATACTGGAATTTACAGCCAGTTTTGTCTGTGTTTTCTTCCTAGGAGCAGTTTTGTCTTTTTTATTCTTAGGGGGCGGCAGAATGCAATTTTGAGTTTTGTGGTTAGGTTTTTTTGATTAGATCGCAACTTTTGCCATTCCTAATGTGTGTGTCCAGTTTGGTGAGTTTTAAAGCATTTTAAGGGGGTCAAATTACAGCTCAAAGAGGCAAAAATGACATTTTTTTAGGAAACTTTTGTTTTGAAGTGGTTCTTGCCAACTTCCTGTTGATTTTTGCTGAAGGAGGTCAGTATATGAAATCTAGGTCTAAGTCAGACCTACATAGAGGTTTTTGTTTCATGTCTCTACAACATTCCTAAAGGATATTACAAGCAGTTTTGTCTGTATTTTTTCCTAGGGGGCGCTAGAGCGCAATTTTGAGTTTTGGGTTTTGTTTTTTTGAATAGTCCTGATGTGTGTGTTAAATTTGGTGAGTTTTTAAAGCATTTTAAGGGTGTCAAATTACAACTCAAAGAGGCAAAAATGACATTTTTTAGGAAACTTTTGTTTTGAAGTGGTTTTTGCCAACTTCCTGTTGATTTTTGCTGAATGAGGTCAGTATATGAAATCTAGGTCTAAGTCAGACCTACATAGAGGTTTTTGTTTCATGTCTCTACAACATTCCTACCGGAAGTTACACGCAGTTTTGTCTGTTTTTTTCCTAGAGGGCGCTAGAGCGCAATTTTAAGTTTTGTTTTTTTGTTTTTTTTGATTAAATCGAAATTTTCACCAGTCCTGATGTGTGTGTTAAATTTGGTGAGTTTTTAAAGCATATTAAGGGGGTCAAATTATAGCTCAAAGAGGCAAAAATGACAATTTTTTTTAGGAAACTTTTGTTTTGAAGTGGTTCTTGCCAACTTCCTGTTGATTTTTGCTGAATGAGGTCAGTATATGAAATCTAGGTCTAAGTCAGACCTACATAGAGGTTTTTGTTTCATGTCTCTACAACATTCCTAACGGATATTACAAGCAGTTTGGTCTGTATTTTTTCCTAGGGGGCGCTAGAGCGCAATTTTGAGTTTTGTGTTTTGTTTTTTTGAATAGTCCTGATGTGTGTGTTAAATTTGGTGAGTTTTTAAAGCATGTTAAGGGGGTCAAATTACAGCTTAAAGAGGCAAAAATGACTTTTTTAGGAAACTTTTGTTTTGAAGTGGTTCTTGCCAACTTCCTGTTGATTTTTGCTGAATGAGGTCAGTATATGAAATCTAGGTCTAAGTCAGACCTACATAGAGGTTTTTGTTTCATGTTTCTACGACATTCCTAACGGATATTACAAGCAATTTTGTCTGTTTTTTTCCTAGGGGGCGCTAGAGCGCAATTTTGAGTTTTGTGTTTTGTTTTTTTGAATAGTCCTGATGTGTGTGTTAAATTTGGTGAGTTTTTAAAGCATGATAAGGGGGTCAAATTACAGTTCAAAGAGGCGGCGGTATAATAATAATAATAAAATAATACAATAGGGTCCTCTGCCCCTTTTAATTATAGAGAAATCGTCTGATGAATGTACAGTACAGTACAGTAGCCATTGGAAACCCATTTGGTGTGTGTGTGTGTGTGTGTGTGTGTGTGTGTGTGTGTGTGTGTGTGTGTGTGTGTGTGTGTGTGTGTGTGTGTGTGTGTGTGTGTGTGTGTGTGTGCAGGGTACCTAATGAAGTGGCCACCCACTTGCAGCCATGCATGTTGGCGCCCAGGCGGGGAGGATGCTGATGGAGGAGGAGGAGAAGGAGGAGGAGGAGAAGGAGGAGGAGAGTCGCACGCCACTAGTTGCTGTCCAGCTGTCACGGCGGATCCTCAGCAGCTACCTGTTGCCTCCTGTCTGCCAAGAGAGAAGTGAGAGAGCCTGAATTGTTGAGGCAGCCAGCCCGGAGGATGTCGGCCATGGCGATGTGCGCGTGAGGAGGAGGACGAGGCTTCTGGCTGGGGTGGGGTCGCCGTGTCTCCCGGTGAAGAACCATGGTGGAGCTGGAGAAGGAGGTGCTGCCGCTGCCGCCGAGGTACCGCTTTCGGGACCTGTTGCTCGGGGACTGGCAGGCCGACGACAGGTAGGTGGCTGCATGCTTGGTTTTTTTGTTTTGTTTTGTTTTTTACGCACGGGCGCAGCTTTTAACGCCGCAACAGGTCCGCGAGCTCCTCTCAGCAGCACATATTGTCTGTGCACCAAAACAAGCATGCACCTTTCTGGTGGAGCAGCTGCCACCTGCACACGCAACTGGAGGGAGGCTGCGCGCACTAACTGCCAATTAACCTTTGCTTGCTCTCCGTGGACACATCTCAGCTGCACATGCAATAAAACAACCTGAGCTGCACATGCGTGTACAAACCCTGTTTCCATAGGAGGCGGGAAATTGTGTTAGATGTAAATATAAACAGAATACAATGATTTGCAAATCCTTTTCAAGCCATATTCAGTTGAATATGCTACAAAGACAACATATTTGATGTTCAAACTCATAAACTTTATTTATTTTTTGCAAATAATAATTAACTTAGAATTTCATGGCTGCAACATGTGCCAAAGTAGTTGGGAAAGGGCATGTTCACCACTGTGTTACATCACCTTTTCTTTTAACAACACTCAATAAACGTTTGGGAACTGAGGAAACTAATTGTTGAAGCTTTGAAAGTGGAATTCTTTCCCATTCTTGTTTTATGTAGAGCTTCAGTCCTTCAACAGTCCGGGGTCTCCGCTGTCGTATTTTACGCTTCATAATGCCCCACACATTTTCCATGGGAGACAGGTCTGGACTGCAGGCGGGCCAGGAAAGTACACATACACTTTTTTTTTTACTAAAGCCACGCTGTTGTAACACATGCTGAATGTGGCCTCTGAAATAAGCAGGGGCGTCCATGAAAAAGACGGCGCTTAGATGGCAGCATATGTTGTTCCAAAAGCTGTATGTACCTTTCAGCATTAATGGTGCCTTCACAGATGTGTAAGTTACCCATGCCTTGGGCACTAATGTACCCCCATACCATCACACATGCTGGCTTTTACACTTTGCGTCGATAACAGTCTGGATGGTTCGCTTCCCCTTTGGTCCGGATGACACGATGTTGAATATTTCCAAAAAACAATTTGAAATGTGGACTCGTCAGACCACAGAACACTTTTCCACTTTGCATCAGTCCATCTTAGATGATCTCGGGCCCAGAGAAGCCGGCGGCGTTTCTGGATGTTGTTGATAAATGGCTTTCGCTTTGCATCGTAGAGTTTTAACTTGCACTTACAGATGTAGCGACCAACTGTATTTAGTGACAGTGGTTTTCTGAAGTATTCCTGAGCCCATGTGGTGATATCCTTTAGAGATTGATGTGGGTTTTTGATACAGTGCCGTCTGAGGGATGGAAGGTCACGGTCATTCAATGTTGGTTTCCGGCCATGCTGCTTACGTGGAGTGATTTCTCCAGATTCTCTGAACCTTTTGATGATATTATGGAGCGTAGATGTTGAAATCCCTAAATTTCAAATTAGCCTGCACACCTGTGGGATGTTCCAAATAAGTGTTTGATGAGCATTCCTCAATTTTATCAGTATTTATTGCCACCTTTCCCAACTTGTTTGTCACGTGTTGCTGGCATCAAATTCTAAAGTTAATGATTATTTGCAAAAAAACAAAAAGTTTATGAGTTTGAACATGAAATATGTTGTCTTTGTAGCATATTCAACTGAATATGGCTTGAAAAGGATTTGCAAATCATTGTATTCTGTTTATATTTACATCTAACACAATTTCCCAACTCATATGGAAACGGGGTTTGTAGAATAGAATAGAATAGAATAGAAAGTATTTTATTGATACCTGGGGGGAAATTCAGCTTACATTAGATATGTCAGATTGTAGGTGGGTTTATTTTGTACCCTTCGAGTTCATATTTTACTCTTTGTTGAATTTTTGTTGCGTTTCACTCTATTGTAAAATATGTCGATCGAAAGCGGCTGGGACATTCATATTTCGTCAATATTCAGTGTTTTATCGTTCACAGAAAAATGTAAAATTCCATTGCGTTTTTTAAGGCGGTCTGTCATTACGTTTTTAGCATTCAATGAAGACATTATTGTGAGGTTCTGTATTAGTGTTCCTATAAATAGATATACCGGCCCCCAAACACATTTTTTCTTTAATTGTGGCCCCGAGTCAAAATAATTGCTCAGGCCAGATATAGATTAACTAGCACCAACCTGAGCTACACATGCATATAGAATAACTAGCACCAACCTGACTTGCACATGCATATAGAATATCTAGAACCAACCTGACTTGCACATGCATATAGAATATCTAGAACCAACCTGACTTGCACATGCATATAGAATATCTAGAACCAACCTGACTTGCACATGCATATAGAATATCTAGAAGGGTGAGAAGCTCTGCCATCCGGGAGGAGCTCAACGTAAAGCCGCTGCTCCTCCACATCGAGAGGAGCCAGATGAGGTGGTTCGGGTCTCTGGTCAGGATGCCACCCGAACGCCTCCCTAGGGAGGTGTTTAGGGCACGTCCAGCTGGTAGGAGGCCACGGGGAAGACCCAGGACACGTTGGGAAGACTATGTCTCCCGGCTGGCCTGGGAACACCTCGGGATCCCCCGGGAAGAGCTAGACGAAGTGGCTGGAGATAGGGAAGTCTGGGCTTCCCTGCTTAGGCTGCTGCCCCCGCGACCCGACCTAGGATCAGCGGAAGATGATGGATGGATGGATGGAACCTGACTTGCACATGCATATAGAATATCTAGAACCAACCTGACTTGCACATGCATATAGAATAACTAGCACCAACCTGACTTGCACATGCATGTAGAATAACTAGCACCAACCTGACTTGCACATGCATATAGAATATGTAGAACCAACCTGACTTGCACATGCATAGAGAATAACTAGCACCAACCTGACTTGCACATGCATATAGATTAACTAGAACCAACCTGACTTGCACATGCATGTAGAATAACTAGCACCAACCTGACTTGCACATGCATATTGAATATCTAGAACCAACCTGACTTGCACATGCATATAAAATAACTAGCACCAACCTCCATGTGAGCTGGATTGACTCTTTTCACGCCGCCAAAGTTGCATGTGAGCGGTGTCTGTGCATGCAGAGCCTCCATGACCAACAGACCATGCAACATGTCACGCAGAAGCACCTCCGACACATTCCCCCCCCAATTAAAAGACCTCAGGCTGTTTGGCACCCACTTAGCTCTTTTTGGAGGGTGGGGGGGTGGGTGTGGGGGGGGGGGGGGGGGGGTTCCTTTGATCAAAAGTGTCAGGGTTGGATTTATTTGAACTGCAAAAAAAGCAGCAGGTGTTTTGAAGTGAAGTGAAGTGAATTATATTTATATAGCGCTTTTCTCTAGTGACTCAAAGCGCTTTACATAGTGAAACCCAATATCTAAGTTACATTTAAAGCAGTGTGGGTGGCACTGGGAGCAGGTGGGTAAAGTGTCTTGCCCAAGGACACAACGGCAGTGACTAGGATGGCGGAAGCGGGAATCGAACCTGCAACCGTCAAATTGCTGGCACGGCCACTCTACCAACTGAGCTGCCCTCTGTCTGTGTCCCAGGAACTTTTATCAGATCAAACATGGATTGATGGACATGTTGCATCATTTTAAAAATAATATTACATTTTGACATTTTATTACTATTTATTGTTTTAATTAGAGATGTCCGATAATGGCTTTTTTGCCAATATTCCGATATTGTCCAACTCTTAATTTAATCAACCGATACCGATATATACAGTAGTGGAATGAACACATTATTATTAAATCTGGTCAGGTTTGTACCTGACAGTTTGGTTATCTTCTAGTTTTTCCTCTGAGTTTGTCTTATTTCCTGTAAGCGCTCTTATTTCCTGCTGCTATCCCATAGTGCTTTTTCCCTTTAGCTGTGGCTGATTGGCACCGGGCCACACCTGGTGTCAATCAGCCCGTGGCTATTTAGACCTGCTTGTCCCTCCACTCTGGGCTGGATTATTGTCGTTACTTCTTGTCGCACCTACCGTTTGTACCTGCATCCTATAGCTGTTGACAGCGTGCTGTCATTTCGTCCAAGTTCCTGTTTCCTGTCTCCTAGTTCCTGGTTTGGGTTCTTTTCGTTATTTTTGAAGATTAAATCATGTTTACCTGCACGATGCCTGCCACCTTCTCTGCATCTTGGGGTTCGTCAACAACAACATTTGACAAATCTGTTGTGATGTCCCCCTGGACGCATTAAACAATGTAACAAGGTTTTACAAAATAAATCAACTCAAGTTATGGAAAAAATGCCAACATAGTCTGCCATATTTATTATTGAAGTCACAAAGCGCATTATTTTTTATTTAACATGCCTCAAAACAGCAGCTTGGAATTTGGGACATGCTCTCCCTGAGAGAGCATGAGGAGGTTGAGGTATAGCGTCCTGGAAGGGTTAGTGCTGCAAGGGGTTCTGGGTATTTGTTGTGTTGTGTTACCTGAAATGTGTATGTCATTCTTGTTTGGTGTGGCTTCACAGTGTGTCGCATATTTGTCACAGTTTTAAAGTTGTTTACACGGCCACCCTCAGTGTGACCTGTATGGCCATTGACCAAGTATGCCTTGCATTCACTTGTGTGTGTATGAAAAGCCGCATATATTATGTGTCTTTAAGTTTTATTGGCGCTCTGTACTTCTCCCTGCATCCGACATAAATTAAACTTTTTTTAGAACCGATACCGATAATTTCTGATATTACATTTTAAAGCTTATATCGGCCGATAATATCAGCAGGCAAATGTTATCGGACTTCTCTAGTTTTGATTGGTTTTACCCTGTGAAATCGTTTTGAATCATATTTATTTTTATCTTGTTTTTATATTGGTTTTATATTTATTTATTTTCTGTTTTTAATTCAGTCATTGGTGGAGCTAAAAGTAATATTTGAATATTGTTTTTAATATTGTTGTGCAGCACTTTGGAATAATTTATGTTGTGTAAATGTGCTTTAAAGTGGATTGGAATAAACAAGCAAACTAAAATATTGCAATATTGATACTAAAAACACAAAGCTGCCATGTAGGCAGTTTTTTTACTTTAAAACTGTCATTGCTAAAAAACAACAAAAAAAAAACAACGTATAATTGACGGAAAAATCTGAAGTTTCTCATTGTCATCCCATTGCGTTGAGTTTTTCCTTGCCCTGATGTGGGATATTTGTCTACTTGTCTACTGCATCAAAATCAAAGCTGTCATTAATTATTCATCTATCCAAGGCTTTATCTATGGAGGCATCACCCACACTCTACTTTCAAAATGTTGCTTATTTTGCATTTTCCCCTTTTAAAAACAACAGTTGATATTAAAAAAAAAAAAAAAGGTTGTGAATCACAAAAAAAAAACCCAAAAGCCTTAATAAGAATGGAGTTAAATGCTCTGAAGTGTCAATAGTTGTACTGAGCAGTGTTGTGTATGAATGGCTGAATGTGAACACTTGCAGCTAAATGCTGACTGCATGTGGGCGGGACTTGTGAAGTGGGGGGTGGAGCCTGTGAAGGAGGTGAGCAGCACATTGGCCCCGCCCACCTGATTTCATGGAGGGCTTTTAGCTCAGGAGGTTGCCTCTCGCTTGCATCGCCTCACTCGTGTCATTTCAGTGCAGGTTGGAGAATGTCAGGAGATTGTTGGAACACTTCAGCCTCGTCTGTGTGTGTGTGTGTGTGTGTGTGTGTGTGTGTGTGTGTGTGTGTGTGTGTGTGTGTGTGTGTGTGTGTGCGTCGGTATCTACATCTAACATAATAGTGAGAGTCCAGTCCATAGTGGATCTAACATAATAGTGAGAGTCCAGTCCATAGTGGATCTAACATAATAGTGAGAGTCCAGTCCATAGTGGATCTAACATAATAGTGTGAGAGTCCAGTCCATAGTGGATCTAACATAATAGTGAGAGTCCAGTCCATAGTGGATCTAACATAATAGTGAGAGTCCAGTCCATAGTGGATCTAACATAATAGTGAGAGAGTCCAGTCCATAGTGGATCTAACATAATAGTGAGAGTCCAGTCCATAGTGGATCTAACATAATAGTGTGAGAGTCCAGTCCATAGTGGATCTAACATAATAGTGAGAGTCCAATCCATAGTGGATCTAACATAATAGTGAGAGTCCAGTCCATAGTGGATCTAACATAATAGTGTGAGAGTCCAGTCCATAGTGGATCTAACATAATAGTGAGAGTCCAGTCCATAGTGGATCTAACATAATAGTGTGAGAGTCCAGTCCATAGTGGATCTAACATAATAGTGAGAGTCCAGTCCATAGTGGATCTAACATAATAGTGAGAGTCCAGTCCATAGTGGATCTAACATAATAGTGTGAGAGTCCAGTCCATAGTGGATCTAACATAATAGTGAGAGTCCAGTCCATAGTGGGGCCAGCAGGAGACCAGGGTCAGCAGTGCAGAGATGTCCCCAACCGATGCACAGGCAAGCGGTGACTCTGGACATCCAGTACTTCATCCATGGCCACCGGACTTGTGCACCCCCCCCTCCAAAAAGTAGAGGGGGGGGCAGAGCAGAAAAGAAACGGCAGATCAACTGGTCTAAAAAGGGAGTCTATTTAAAGGCTAGAGTATACAAATGAGTTTTAAGATGGGACTTAAATGCTTCTACTGAGGCAGCATCTCTAACTGTTACTGCTAGAACATTCCAGAGTACTGGAGCACCAATAGAAAACGCTCTATAGCCCGCAGACTTTTTTTTGGGGCTCTGGGAATCACTAATAAGCCGGAGTTCTTTGAAGGCTGATTTCTTGCCGGGACATATTGTATGATACAATTTCAAAAAGGGTTTGCAAATACATGTTATTTACCATTTGCACAAGTTCACTGGTTCTGGGTTTCGTAGCATCTGTGAAATTAAAGGAAATCCATCCATCCATCATCTTCCGCTTATCCGAGGTCGGGTCGCGGGGGCAGCAGCCTAAGCAGGGAAGCCCAGACTTCCCTCTCCCCAGCCAAAGGAAATATCCATTTTTATCTCGCAAGTATCGATCATTTTGAGGTTTGGCGTCCACCCAGCTACGATCCGGCACCTTCCTTGGCGTCGGTGAACCAGGAAGGAGCCGCTGATCACTAAGCAAACACCCTCATTGACATGCAGGTCTGTAATCACCTGATGTGGAGACACGGTGTGTTGACCTCCATGCGGGGGATCATTAGCAGGAATAAAGTGGACGGATCAGCAAGCAAGGCGAGGTGTGATTGATAGTGACACAGGACTTAATTAGCCGGGTTGTGCTGCCACGCTGCATTAATGAGGGGAGGCGCCTTTAACCAGCATGCCCTTCACTTCGGAAAAGTCTCTTCCAGACGTGACGACAACATTGACTCACGTTCTCACTATCGCCACGTGCACGCCTCTTGGACAGAGGTCTCAGACACGCGGCCCACGAGACGTTATTTTGCGGCCCCCACCTTAATATTCAAGATTCAATTTGTTCAATGAATAATGGAGACGTCAAAGAAGAAAGATGTAGGTGGGAAGCGGTGTATTGCGGCCGCCTTTAGCAACACAAACACAGCCGGTGGTTTCTTGTTCACATTCCCGAAAGATCAATCAATCAATCAATCAATGTTTACTTATATACCCCTAAATCACTAGTGTCTCAAAGGGCTGCACAAACCACCACGACATCCTCGGTAGGCCCACATAAGGGCAAGGAAAACTCACACCCAGTGGGACATCGGTGACAATAATGATCCAGTGGGACGTCTGTGACAATAATGATTATGAGAACCTTAGAGAGGAGGAAAGCAATGGATGTCGAGCGGGTCTAACATGATACTGTGAAAGTTCAATCCACAATGGATCCAACACAGTCGCGAGAGTCCAGTCCAAAGCGGGTCCAACTCAGCAGCGAGAGTCCCGTTCACAGCGGAGCCAGCAGGAAACCATCCCAAGCGGAGGCGGATCAGCAGCGCAGAGATGTCGAGGCGGATCAGCAGCGCAGAGATGTCCCCAGCCGATACACAGGCAAGCAGTACATGGCCACCGGATCGGACCGGACCCCCTCCACAGGGGAGAGTGGGACATAGAAGAAAAAGAAAAGAAACAGCAGATCAACTGGTCTAAAAAGGGAGTCTATTTAAAGGCTACAGTATACAAATGAGTTTTAAGGTGAGACTTAAATGCTTCTACTGAGGTGGCATCTCGAACTGTTACCGGGAGGGCATTCCAGAGTACTGGAGCCCGAACGGAAAACGCTCTATAGCCCGCAGACTTTTTTTGGGCTTTGGGAATCACTAACAAGCCGGAATCCTTTGAACGCAGATTTCTTGCCGGGACATACGGTACAATACAATCGGCAAGATAGGATGGAGCTAGACCGTGTAGTATTTTATACGTAAGTAGTAAAACCTTAAAGTCACATCTTAAGTGCACAGGAAGCCAGTGCAGGTGAGCCAGTATAGGTATATATGTATGTATATATGTATATAAAGGTATATACAGTATAGGTATATATGTATGTATATATGTATATAAAGGTATATACAGTATAGGTATATATGTATGTATATATGTATATAAAGGTATATACAGTACAGGCGTAATGTGATCAAACTTTCTTGTTCTTGTCAAAAGTCTAGCAGCCGCATTTTGTACCAACTGTAATCTTTTAATGCTAGACATGGGGAGACCCGAAAATAATACGTTACAGTAGTCGAGGCGAGACGTAACAAACGCATGGATAATGATCTCAGCGTCCTTAGTGGACAGAATGGAGCGAATTTTAGCGATATTACGGAGATGAAAGAAGGCCGTTTTAGTAACGCTTTTAATGTGTGCCTCAAAGGAGAGAGTTGGGTCGAAGATAATACCCAGATTCTTTACCGTGTCGCCTTGTTTAATTGTTTGGTTGTCAAATGTTAGAGTTGTATTATTAAATAGAGTTCGGTGTCTAGCAGGACCGATAATCAGCATTTCCGTTTTTTTGGCATTGAGTTGCAAAAAGTTAGCGGACATCCATTGTTTAATTTCATTAAGACACGCCTCCAGCTGACTACAATCCGGCGTGTTGGTCAGCTTTAGGGGCATGTAGAGTTGGGTGTCATCAGCATAACAGTGAAAGCTAACACCGTATTTGCGTATGATGTCACCTAGCGGCAGCATGTAGATGCTGAAGAGTGCAGGGCCAAGGACCGAACCCTGGGGAACTCCACACGTTACCTTAACATAGTCCGAGGTCACATTGTTATGGGAGACACACTGCATCCTATCAGTAAGATAAGAGTTAAACCAAGACAGGGCTAAGTCTGACATACCAATTCGTGTTTTGATACGTTCTAATAAAATATTATGATCGACGGTATCGAAAGCAGCGCTAAGATCGAGGAGCAGCAACATAGATGACGCATCAGAATCCATCGTTAGCAATAGATCATTAGTCATTTTTGCGAGGGCTGTCTCCGTCGAGTGATTTGCCCTGAAACCGGATTGAAAGGTTTCACATAGATTGTTAGACGCTAAGTGTTCATTTAACTGCTCCGCAACAATTTTTTCGAGGATTTTTGAAATAAAGGGAAGGTGAGACACCGGTCGGTAGTTTACCATGAGGTCAGGATCGAGGTTAGGTCTTTTAAGAAGAGGATGAATAACCGCTTTTTTGAATGCTAGGGGAACAGTGCCCGAGGAAAGTGATAAGTTTATAATATTTAGCACTGATGGACCTAATAATACAAAGAGCTCCTTGATCAGTTTCCCAGGAAGAGGGTCAAGTAAACATGTTGTTTGTTTTATTCCATTTACACGTTGTAACAATTCCTCTAATGTTATTTCCTCAAAACGAGAGAAACTATTTTGGAGGGCAGTATCCGCCGTATATACAATCGTATCAGTGTTAATAGAACCCCGTTGTAGCTGGGACGCATTGTCTTTAATCTCCTTTCTAATGACTTCAATTTTCTTACTAAAGAATTGCATAAAGTCATCAGCTGAGTGGGTGGAGCTACTGGAAGGAGTCCCTTGTTGGGTAAGCGATGCTACCGTACTAAACAAAAATTTAGGATCGTTTTTATTACGGTGGATGAGATTTGAGTAATAATTAGCTTTAGCTAAGGTAAGCATGCGTTTATAAGTTATTAAACCATCACTAAATGCTTGATGGTGCACCTCAAGTTTAGTCGTGCGCCATTTGCGTTCCAGCTTTCTGCATAATAATTTCTGAGCTCTAGTTTCTTCTGTAAACCACGGGGTGCGCTTTTTTGGAGCCTTTTTTAACTTTAGCGGTGCTATGTTATCAATGGTTTCGCGCAGGGCGTCGTTAAAGTTGTTAGTGAGGTTATCAATAGAGCCCACATACTTTGGGAATGGTGCCATTACCGAGGGCAGTAGGTCAGCAAGAGTTGTCGTTGTGGCCGTATTAATGTTGCGGCTGCTATAGCAGTTATTATTATTATTAGTTTGACGAACATGCGTCTGAACCTCGAATTTTATAAGGTAATGATCGGACAATACTTTAGTATACGGGAGTATCGTAACTTTGGAAGCGGTGATACCCCTGACAAGCACTAGGTCTATCGTATTACCGTTGCGATGCGTGGGTTCATTTATTATTTGTGTGAGACCACAGCTATCAATTATAGTCTGGAGCGCTACGCACGGTGGGTCCGATGGGGTATTCATATGGATATTAAAGTCCCCCATTATGATTATATTATCGGCGTGTGTCACTAGATCAGCAACGAACTCTGAGAATTCATTGATAAAGTCCGAACAGGGCCCTGGGGGGCGGTAGATAACAGCCAGGTGTAGAGGCAGCGGTGTGACAGACCTCATAGTAAGCACCTCAAACGATTTATATTTATTATTTATGTTAGGACTAAGGTTAAAGTTTTCGTTGTATATTAGTGCGACCCCCCCACCCCTTTTAAGCGGACGGGCAATATGCGCATGTGTAAAGTTAGGAGGACATGCCTCATTTAGCGCAAAAAAGTCGTTTGGTTTAAGCCAGGTTTCACTGAGACCGATGACGTTAAGATTGTTGTCTCTGATAATATCATTAACTAACAACGTTTTGGGAGACAATGATCTTATGTTTAAAAAACCTATATTATAGATAGTGGGCTGTTTTAGGGAATTTTTGATCAAATTATCCGTAGTAGCAATATTAATAATGTTGTGTTTATTATGCCCAGTGCATTCAGTATAATTACGACCATATCTAGGAATTGATACGACGGGAATGTTCCGATTGTTTGTTTGTTGCTTTGATAAACTGCACGCATCATAGTTAGCCACCTCAGTAACGGGGATTTTCCGATTGTTTGTTTGTTGCTTTGATAAACTGCACGCATCATAGTTAGCCACCTCAGTAACGGGGATTTTCCGATTGTTTGTTTGTTGCTTTGATAAACTGCACGCATCATGGTTAGCCACCTCAGTAACGGGGATTTTCCGATTGTTTGTTTGTTGCTTTGATAAACTGCACGCATCATGGTTAGCCACCTCAGTAAAACACATGTCCAACTCTGAAACACTCAAAGCAGAAAAAACTTGTTCTAATTTAACTGACTCCTTACCCAGACCAGTAGTCTCGCATTTTCCATCTAAATCCGTCTTCGGGATGGAGGAAAGTGGTGTTCTGTGGGGATTAGCCTTCTGCTTTGTTTTTAGCCCCGCTCGACATCCGCGTTTCCGATCACACCGCTGGCGTCTGCTCCGTAGACGGCCCCCGCTGCCACTAGACTCCGCTGCTTCACAGGCCGCTGGATGTAGCCGCCGACGTATCCCCATGCTAGTTAGCATGTTTAGCACGCCCGCGTCTATCAGTCCAAAACGGCCCAATATGTCCATATCCAGAAGTGTCTGGCGGTCGTACGTGATCACGGAGTGACCACGATGCGAGCCAGCCATGAAGTCTGCAGAACTGTCCGGCATTTCCGCCAAATGTTCCATCTTTAGCAAGAGCACCGCAGTGTCGCAGCCCGTCCGGGCGCCGCCATCTTGCCAAAAAGATGACGGTGAAGCTTTACTAATGAACAGAGCGGTCAAGCCAACATGGTTCTGGTAAATGGGTTGTACTTGTATAGTGCTTTTCTACCTTCAAGGTACTCAAAGCGCTTTTGACACTATTTCCACATTCACCCGTACACACACACATTCACACACTGATGGAGGGAGCTGCCATGCAAGGCCCTAACCACGAACCCTCAGGAGCAAGGGTGAAGTGTCTTGCTCAAGTACACAACAGACGTGACGAGGTTAGTAGAAGGTGGGGATTGAACCAGGAACTCTTAGGTTGCTGGCACGGCCACTCTCCCAACTTCGCCACGCTTCCCTACCACATGTCAACCGGCAGGTTTCGGTGAGAAAATGGTGATAATAAGTCAGCTATTACCGTAGACATGAACAGAGAGCTTGCGTTGTTCCTCCTGCAGCTGCGGACTCTCTAGCCTCCTCCCACTGGCCGCCCCCGAACGTCGGACACTTCCACCGTGGAGAAAGAAGGAAAAAATATATATCTCGCTGGCTGCGCCTCGTCGAGAAACGTGGCTTCCCTCAGAGACACTGTCAGTCACCACACCCATCCGACTTTCAGGTTGTACATGTACAACCATATAATCTCACTAAAACATTAGTAACACAGAAGGCAGATAAGGGATTTTCCAGAATTATCCTAGTAAATGTGTCTAATAACATCTGAATCGCTCCCACTGTATAGTCTTTTTTTAATTCCTTCACTCTCACTTTCCTCATCCACAAATCTTTCATCCTCGCTCAAATTAATGGGGAAATCGTCGCTTTTCTGGTCCGAATCGCTCCCACTGTATAGTCTTTTTTTATTCCTTCACTCTCACTTTCGTCATCCACAAATCTTTCATCCTCACTCAAATTAATGGGGAAATCGTCGCTTTTCTGGTCCGAATCGCTCCCACTGTATAGTCTTTTTTTATTCCTTCACTCTCACTTTCCTCATCCACAAATCTTTCATCCTCGCTCAAATTAATGGGAAAATCGTCACTTTTCCGGTCCGAATCGCTCTCGCTGCTGGTGGCCATGATTGTAAACAATGTTCAGATGTGAGGAGCTCCACAACCCGTGACGTCACGCGCACATCGTCTGCTACTTCCGGTACAGGCAAGGCTTTTTTATTAGCGACCAAAAGTTGCAAACTTTATCGTGGATGTTCTCTACTAAATCCTTTCAGCAAAAATATGGCAACATCGCAAAATGATGAAGTATGACACATAGAATGGAGCTGCTATCCCCGTTTGAATAAGAACATCTCATTTCAGTAGGCTTTTAAGTCCACGGCATGAATAACAATAACTTACTTAGAAAGGAACAGGATCCTCAGCATTGATATCATGGGTTTGTAGAAAGTGATACAGGGTGATGTCGCCAGGCTGACTACCTGGTAACTGTGGCTTAAATAACACTGTGGTGATTAGTGAAAACAGGTGAGTGACATGGGGACAGGTGAAAACCAATGGGTAACCATGGAAACAAGGCAAACAAGGAAGTGCAAAACAGGAAACAACGGAGTGTTACACAAAACAGAACATAAGTAAACACAACATGATCACGAGACATGACACACAGCAGCAGTTAAAGTGTCTTTAGTGAACAAAGATGAAAAGTGTCTACAGAGATGGTTCACAGTTCGGGGGTGGTCAAGGTAGCTGTCTTTTGTTCAAAAAGACAAAAGTAAAAACGGGGAGCTAGAAAGAAAGTTTAATGTTAGTGCGGCCGGCAAGTTTTATATGAATGGCGCTTGACAACGTTGTGTTATTTAACTTCAAAATGGCTCTTTCAACGTTCTGGGTTGCCTACCACTGCATTAGTGGAAAAGCGACAAATGAGTGAAACAGAGACGTTGCCATGGAGATGAAAGTTTTCTTACGTGCCTTGCTGCAGTCACACCGCCACACCTGTCCGGCAGTAATAACAGTCCCTGATAACCTGGACCAATTCAAACTGTTATTTTTATTTTTGTATAGTTTAATTTGCATCGCCTCACACGACGAACACTAGATATATTTCTAGATGACGCCGGAAACACTCCGGGAGCCATCACTTTTTTGCGCTCGCTATCCCTGTACTTTCCCATCTATTATCTGCTGACCGCCTTGTTGCTGTAAGGAGGAAAAGTGGAACGACACACATTGTGGTGATAACATTATTCTCTGTGCGTTTCCATATGAGTTGGGAAATTGTGTTAGATGTAAATATAAACAGAATACAATGATTTGCAAATCCTTTTCAAGCCATATTCAGTTGAATATGCTACAAAGACAACATATTTGATGTTCAAACTCATAAACTTTAATTTTTTTTGCAAATAATAATTAACTTAGAATTTCATGACTGCAACATTTGCCAAAGTAGTTGGGAAAGGGCATGTTCACCACTGTGTTACATCACCTTTTCTTTTAACAACACTCAATAAACGTTTGGGAACTGAGGAAACTAATTGTTGAAGCTTTGAAAGTGGAATTCTTTCCCATTCTTGTTTTATGTAGAGCTTCAGTCCTTCAACAGTCCGGGGTCTCCGCTGTCCTATTTTACGCTTCACACATTTTCCATGGGAGACAGGTCTGGACTGCAGGCGGGCCAGGAAAGTACCTGCACTCTTTTACTACGAAGCCACCATGTTGTAACACTTGTCTTGCTGAAATAAGCAGGGGCGTCCATGATAACGTTGCTTGGATGACAACATATGTTGTTCCAAAACCTGTATGTACCTTTCAGCATTAATGGTGCCTTCACAGATGTCTAAGTTACCCACGCCTTGGCCACTAATGCTGGATTTTGAACTTTGCGCCTATGGGGCGGCATAGCTCGGTTGGTAGAGTGGCCGTGCCAGCAACTTGAGGGTTGCAGGTTCGATTTCCGCTTCCGCCATCCTAGTCACTGGCGTTGTGTCCTTGGGCAAGACACTTTACCCACTGGCTCCCAGTGCCACCCACACTGGTTTAAATGTAACTTAGATATTGGGTTTCACTATGTAAAGCGCTGTGAGTCACTTGAGAAAAGCGCTATATAAATATAATTCATTTCATTTCATAACAATCCGAATGGTTATTTTCCTCTTTGTTCTGGAGGACACCACGTCCTCTGTTTCCAAATATAATTTGAAATGTGGACTCGTCAGACCACAGAACACCTTTCCACTTTGCATCAGTCCATCTTAGATGATCTCTGGCTCAGAGAAGCCGGCGGCGTTTCTGGGTGTTGTTGATAAATGGCTTTCGCTTTGCATAGTAGAGTTTTAACTTGCACTTACAGATGAAGCGACCAACTGTAGTTACTGACAGTGGTTTTATGAAGTGTTCCTGAGCCCATGTGGAGATATCCTTTACACACTGATGTCGGTTTTTGGTGCAGTACCGCCTGAGGGATCAAAAGTCTGTAATATCATGGCTTACGTGCAGTGATTTTTCCAGATTCTCTGAACCTTTTGATGATTTTACGGACCATAGATGGTAAAATCCCTAAATTCCTTGCTATGGCTCGTTGAGAAATGTTGTTCTAAAACTGTTCGACAATTTACTTACAAAGTGGTGACCCTCACCCCATCCTTGTTTGTGAATTACTTAGCGTTTCATGGAAGCTGTTTTTATAGCCAATCATGGCACCCACCTGTTCCCAATTAGCCTGCACACCTGTGGGATGTTCCAAATAAGTGTTTGATGAGCATTCCTCAACTTTATCAGTATTTATTGCCACCTTTCCCAACTTCTTTGTCACATGTTGCCGGCATCAAATCCTAAAGTTAATGATTATTTGCAAAAAAATAGTGTTTATGAGTTTGAACATCAAATATGTTGTCTTTGTAGCATATTCAACTGAATATGGCTTGAAAAGGATTTGCAAATCATTGTATTCTGTTTATATTTACATCTAACACAATTTCCCAACTCATACGGAAACGGGGTTGGTACAAATATATTCCACAACCCCAAACACGTCTTTTTCAAAGCCTGCCGTGAAGAGAAGGCTTAGTGCTGTGCAAAGACAATTCCGGGAGAAATGCAATATTTTTTTGCAGAGCACAGGGACAGCTTGACGTGTCTTATTTGCTCAGAGAAAGTTGTGGTGCACCAGGGACACAATTTGAGATGTCATTAGAAGACTAGACATGCTGAGGAGTAGGAAACATTTTTTTTTAAGAAATCTTTTCTGGCGGCCCAGCCTCACTCAGACTCTGCGTCCAGTGGCCCTCAGGTACATTGTGTTGGAGGCCCCTGCTCTTGGGTGTGCATCCATGTCACCTTCCACACCTCCACCCTCCTCCACCCTGATTGGAGTGGCTCGTCCTTGACTGGAGAGTTCCTGTGGAAGTGGGCAGAAAGACCCTGAGCTGACACACTTCTGACCAAAGAAAGATGTGAAAGAAGACATCATTCATAATTGATGTCTTTCACACAATTGCTTGATTGCCTCTGTGGTCCTCCCCCGCCAGCACTTGTGGGCATAGGTCTAGGCTCTCATCAATTTCATGCATGCTTTATGGACATTTCAAATGAAACACAGATTCAGGGTCATATTTGATGAAAAAAAAATAAGATGTAGCTTTGATTACCGTATTTAATTAAAAACCTCTTCTCACCCCGGCACTTACCAAAGGCATGCGGTAAATTTAGGCCTGCGCTTATAAATTTGAGTGTGATGTAAGGATACCATCATGAAAAGCACATTTAATAAAAAAAAACGTTATTATGGTCTTACCTTTACTTATAAATGAAGTCCATGCGCAGCTCCTTCTGATCAAAAGCATCGATAACTTGTTTATAGAAGTCTTCCTTATCTTTCTTCAGTTTTAAAAGTCTCTCTGTCTCGATGGAGATCTTCCTTTATTACCTCCTGCTTCCATTGAAAGTCCAGTTTAGAAAACGGTTTTATTTTAGATATGTAATCCTCCATGTTAAAAGTGCAAGCGAGAGGAAAAAATAAACGATCGCTGCTTGTTGTCACTTCTTCTGCAGCCGAGTAGTCGCAAGAAGGATCACTAGCGCCCTCTACCACCAAGAGGCGGGAGTCATTTAATGACTCACATTTGACACATGCAGCTACGGTATGTTAATAAAACATAGCTGCTTACTGTTCTTTTTAGCATATTCAATAGCTTGGACCTTAAATCCTACTGAATAGCTCTTAATCTTCTTCCCTTTATGTAATTTCAAATGATTGAAATCAGCCTCCTCCATTTTGAAAATGATGACAGGTGAAGTGTCACTCGTGACGTGACGAGTTTGACCCGGTGGAAATTCTAGGCATATGCTAATTATTTGGCAAAACGAGTTTAACCCGGCGGATATTCTAGACATGCGCTAATAAAAATAATATTTTGCGAAACGAGTTTGACCCGGCAGTAATTCTATATACCCGGCGGCAATTCAATGAAATACGGTAAATAGTAAGATTCGTGTGAATTAGGGTGGTCTCGATACTAATATTTCGGTATCGGTACCAAAATGTGTTTCGATACTTTTTTAAATAAAAGGAACCACAAAACAAATGTCATTATTGGCATTATTTGAAAAAAAAAATGATAGGGTACATGAAACGTATGTTTATTATTGTCATTTAGTCCTTAAAATAGTGGACTTGTCTTTTAGTAGTAAGTAAACAAACTCTTTGTGTGTGTAACGCACCGTCATTAAAACACCAGCTGTGTTTGTGTTGCTAAAGGCGGCCGCAATACACCGCTTCCCACCTACATCTTTCTTCTTTGACGTCTCCATTATTCATTGAAAAAATTGCAAAAGATTCAGCAACCCAGATGTCCAGAATACTGTGGAATTATGCGATTAAAGCAGACAACTTATAGCTGTGAACGGTGCTGGACCAAAATGTCTGCTACATTGCGTGACGTCACGTGCAAGCGTCATCACACCGCGACGTTTTAGAATGATACTTGCGCGCGATATTTAAAATTGCAATTTAGTAAACTAAAGCGGGCGTATTGGCATGTGTTGCAATGTTAATATTTCATCATTGATATATAAACTATCAGACTGCGTGGTCGCTAGTAGTGGCTTGACAGGTGCACGAGGAACGACGCAAGCTCTCCGCTCATGTCTACGGTACGAGCCAACTTAGTACCACCATTTTCTCACCGAAACCTGCCGGTTGATATGTGGTAGGGAACCATGTTCGCTTGACCGCTCTGTTCCATAGTAAAGCTTCACCGTCATCTTTCGGGAATGTAAACAATGAAACACCGGCTGTGTTTGTGTTGCTAAAGGCGGCCGCAATACACCGCTTCCCACCTACATCTTTCTTCTTTGACGTCTCCATTATTCATTGAACAAATTGCAAAAGATTCAGCAACACAGATGTCCAGAATACTGTGGAATTATGCGATTAAAGCAGACAACTTATAGCTGTGAACGGTGCTGGACCAAAATGTCTGCTACATTGCGTGACGTCACGTGCAAGCGTCATCACACCGCGACGTTTTAGCATGATACTTCCGCACGAAATTTAAAATTACAATTTAGTAAACTAAAGCGGCCGTATTGGCATGTGTTGCAATGTTAATATTTCATCATTGATATATAAACTATCAGACTGCGTGGTCGCTAGTAGTGGCTTGACAGGTGCACGAGGAACGACGCAAGCTCTCCGCTCATGTCTACGGTACGAGCCAACTTAGTACCACCATTTTCTCACCGAAACCTGCTGGTTGACATGTGGTAGGGAACCATGTTCGCTTGACCGCTCTGTTCCATAGTAAAGCTTCACCGTCATCTTTCGGGAATGTAAACAATGAAACACCGGCTGTGTTTGTGTTGCTAAAGGCGGCCGCAATACACCGCTTCCCACCTACATCTTTCTTCTTTGACGTCTCCATTATTTATTGAACAAATTGCAAAAGATTCAGCAACATAGAAGTCCAGAATACTGTGGAATTATGCGATGAAAATAGACGACTTATAGCTGTGAACGGTGCTGGACCAAAATGTCCGCTACATTGCGTGACGTAACGTGCAAGCGTCATCATACCACGACGTTTTAGCATGATACTTGCATGCAAAATTTAAAATTGCAATTTAGTAAAATAAAGCGGCCGTATTGGCATGTGTTGCAATGTTAATATTTCATCATTGATATATAAACTATCAGACTGCGTGGTCGCTAGTAGCGGCTTGACAGGTGCACGAGGAACGACGCAAGCTCTCCGCTCATGTCTACGGTAAGAGCCAACTTAGTACCACCATTTTCTCACCGAAACCTGCCGGTTAACATGTGGTAGGGAACCATGTTCGCTTGACCACTCTGTTCCATGGTAAAGCTTCACCGTCATCTTTCGGGAATGTAAACAATGAAACACCGGCTGTGTTTGTGTTGCTAAAGGCGGCCGCAATACACCGCTTCCCACCTACATCTTTCTTCTTTGACGTCTCCATTATTCATTGAAAAAATTGCAAAAGATTCAGCAACACAGATGTCTATAATACTGTAGAATTATGCGATGAAAACCGACGACTTATAGCTGTGAACGGCGCTGGACCAAAATGTCCGCTACATTGCGTGACGTCACGTGCAAGCGTCATCATACCGCGTCGTTTTAGCATGATACTTGCGCGCGAAATTTAAAATGACAATTTATTAAACTAAAGCAGGCGTATTGGCATGTGTTGCAATGTTAATATTTCATCATTGATATATAAACTATCAGACTGCGTGGTCGCTAGAACGTTTGACACCCCTGCTTCGGACCATCAATTGGAAGTCAAATAAGCAATCGGACTTGAGAAGAGTTGTGTACTCGTCATGTTTACTTGCCAGTTTGTTTCATGATGTCCTCGGCTGTGGGAATAAAGCCTTCTTGATGTTCCAATTTGACGTTTTTCTTGCCAATTTCAACCAGGGCTCTGGCAAATATGAAGGTTGTTTTGTGTGTGTGTGTGTGTGTGTGTGTGTGTGTGTGTGTGTGTGTGTGTGTGTGTGTGTGTGTGTGTGTGTGTGTGTGTGTGTGTGTGTGTGTGTCCATGTCTGGGATCATGTTTTGTTTAAGTTATGTTCTGCTTGGTTTTTGGACTCTTTTTAGTTCCTGCTTTTCCCCTCCCTTGTCTTGTTTCCATAGTTACCCATTAGTTTCACCTGTTCCACATTTGGACTCCTTGTGCACTCTTGTTGGTTTTGTCACCATAGCAACCCATTAGTTTTCACCTGTCCTCACGACTCACGCACCTGTCTTTAATCATGTCTTCACCATTTAAGCCCGTAGTTGCCAGGCAGTCAGCCTGGCGACATCACTCCAGACACCCCTGCTAATCTGACCAGGCCATAGTTCATGCTGCTCTTCTTCATACTCATTTCTTGTCACAGTGAGTGTTTATTTGTTTCATGTTCAAGTGCTAGTTTTTGTTTTTCATGGCCACGTTTTGTACCTCCGCTGTGAGCGCCTTTTGTTTGTACTTCAAATGAAAAATGTCTTCACCTGCACGCCATGTCCGGTCAAGTTGCTTTGCATTCTGGGAAAACAAACCACGCCAAAGTCCTAGTCTTGACAAATACGATACATTTTTTTCTATCACTCATGCAGACACTTTTTTTGTTTATTCTCAGGCAGTTTTTCGAGAGGACGATTAAAGTAAAGCAGGGTGACACTGATGACAAGAACAATAAAAAAAAAAGGTTGAGTCAGTTTATTATTGACTGTGTATTAGCATTAGCTCCCCTTCACCTGCTGTAAACAACACCCGGCCTGTTTATTTGCCTTTTTCCCCTGGCTGCAAAAACACAACCCCGCTCAAGAGGTTTGAACAATGCTCGTAAACATAAACCGTGCCGCTCCAAATAAAACGTTACAGTTCCGCCGCTGCACGATATTCCGCCTCGGCGGGAGCTGGTGGGAATTACCGAGCGCGCCTTTTGTCCTCAGAACAATGTGGTGTTTAACCGTCGCCTTGGCAGCTTCTCACACTTCATCCCTGCCTGCTACTGCTAAGTCAAGGGTGAATGTCCTCTGGCCAACGAGCCATCACTAAAGTCAATAAGCATGCCAGATGTATGGTCTCTCTTGAACATACAGTCCTTACATGTACTGTATGAGCAACCTTCTTTTCTAGCTACTGATACGGTATTACCGGGTATCAAACTGCCGTATTTTCATACTTTTGTTGCACGAGACGTCACTTGGCGGGCAAACAGGCATTGACAGTCAATCCAATCCACTTTATTTATATAGCACATTTAAACAACAATAACGTTTCCAAAGTGCTGCACAGCCATGATGCGTTTGTTACGCCTCGTCTCCATTACTGTAACGTATTATTTTCGGGTCTCCCCATGTCTAGCATTAAAAGATTACAGTTGGTACAAAATGCGACTGCTAGACTTTTGACAAGAACAAGAAAGTTTGATCACATTACGCCTGTACTGTATATACCTTTATATACATATATACATACATATATACCTATACTGTATATACCTTTATATACATATATACATACATATATACCTATACTGTATATACCTTTATATACATATATACATACATATATACCTATACTGTATATACCTTTATATACATATATACATACATATATACCTAATACTGTATATACCTTTATATACATATATACATACATATATACCTATACTGGCTCACCTGCACTGGCTTCCTGTGCACTTAAGATGTGACTTTAAGGTTTTACTACTTACGTATAAAATACTACACGGTCTAGCTCCATCCTATCTTGCAGATTGTATTGTACCATATGTCCCGGCAAGAAATCTGCCTTCAAAAGACTCCGGCTTATTAGTGATTCCCAAAGCCCAAAAAAAGTCTGCGGGCTATAGAGCGTTTTCCGTTCGGGCTCCAGTACTCTGGAATGCCCTCCCGGTAACAGTTCGAGATGCCACCTCAGTAGAAGCATTTAAGTCTCACCTTAAAACTCATTTGTATACTCTAGCCTTTAAATAGACTCCCTTTTTAGACCAGTTGATCTGCCGTTTCTTTTCTTTTTTCTCCTATGTCCCACTCTCCCTTGTGGAGGGGGTCCGGTCCGATCCGGTGGCCATGTATTGCTTGCCTGTGTATCGGCTGGGGACATCTCTGCGCTGCTGATCCGCCTCCGCTTGGGATGGTTTCCTGCTGTGAACGGGACTCTCGCTGCTGTGGTGGATCCGCTTTGGACTGGACTCTCGCGACTGTGTTGGATCCATTATGGATTGAACTTTCACAGTATCATGTTAGACCCGCTCGACATCCATTGCTTTCCTCCTCTCCAAGGTTCTCATAGTCATCATTGTCACCGACGTCCCACTGGGTGTGAGTTTTCCTTGCCCTTATGTGGGCCTATCGAGGATGTGGTAGTGGTTTGTGCAGCCCTTTGAGACACTAGTGATTTAGGGCTATATAAGTAAACATTGAATGAATGAATGAATTTCAAAAAGCCACGCCCCCTGACACCCCTTCTTAACTGTTTATGTGACGTCAAGACTTGGTTAGCCCAGTATTTTTTAATAATGAATGAGGGAAAAACGGAAATTGTAGTTTTTGGTCCGGCCTTCACTGACTTGGGACTATTGCAACCTGATGTGTGTCCCAAAGTCACCAGCCTTGGCGTCACTATAGACAGCCATTTTAAACTACACAAACAAGTCAATGGCGTTTTAAAATCGTGTTTTTGTCACCTTCGTCTTTTAGTAAAGGTTAAACCGTTTTTATCTTTGAACCTTTTTGAACAAGTGGTGCATGCTTTTATTTGAAGTGGCCTGGACTACATAATGCACTTTATGCTGGCATTAGCCAAAAAGCTCTCTCCCGGTTGCAGTTAGTCCAGAAGGCGGCAGCAGGACTTTTAACAGGGGCCAGGAAACACCAGCATAGAACCCCAATTCTTCAGAGTTGTCACTGGCTCCCTGTTCATTTTAGAATTGATTTTAAAACATTGCTGTTTGTTTTTAAATCTTTACATGGACTGGCACCTCAATATATCTCGGACCTCATCCAAATTTACATTCCTGCGTGTGCTCTGAGGTCCGAGAGCCAGTTCCAGCTGGTGGTGCCCAAGACCGGACTTAAGACCAGGGGAGACAGGACCTTCTCTGTGGTCTGGAACACTCTGCCCCTCCATGTTCTAACTGCTTCCACAGTGGACTCTTTTAAGTCTCGTCTTAAGACCCACTTTTAGTCTTTGGCTTTTAACACTACGTGAGTTGTGTGGTCCTCTGTGTTTTTTATACACTTTGATTTCTATTTTACTGTTTTAATTGATTTTACCCTTTAAAATATTTTTTAATCATATTTGTTTTTATTGGTTTTATTTTTATTTTATTTTTTGTTTTATTCAGTCATTGGTGGAGCATAATATTGTTTTTAACATCAATCAATGTTTATTTATATAGCCCCAAATCACAAATGTCTCAAAGGACTGCACAAATCATTACGACTACAACATCCTCGGAAGAACCCACAAAAGGGCAAGGAAAACTCACACCCAGTGGGCAGGGAGGATTCACATCCAGTGGGACGCCAGTGACAATGCTGACTATGAGAAACCTTGGAGAGGACCTCAGATGTGGGAAACCACCCCCCCCCCCTCTAGGGGACCGAAAGCAATGGATGTCGAGCGGGTCTAACATGATACTGTGAAAGTTCAATCCATAGTGGCTCCAACACAGCCGCGAGAGTTCAGTTCAAGCGGATCCAAGACAGCAGCGAGAGTCCCGTCCACTGGAAACCATCTCAAGCGGAGGCGGATCAGCAGCGTAGAGATGTCCCCAACCCATACACAGGCGAGCGGTCCATCCTGGGTCCCGACTCTGGACAGCCAGTACTTCATCATGGTCATCAGACCGGACCCCCTCCACAAGGTAGGGGGGGACATAGGAGAAAGAAAAGAAGCGGCAGATCAACTGGTCTAAAAAGGATGTCTATTTAAAGGCTAGAGTATACAGATGAGTTTTAAGGTGGGACTTAAATGCTTCTACTGAGGTAGCATCTCGAACTGTTACCGGGAGGGCATTCCAGAGTACTGGAGCCCGAACGGAAAACGCTCTATAGCCCGCAGACTTTTTTTGGGCTTTGGGAATCACTAATAAGCCAGAGTCCTTTGAAGGCAGATTTCTTGCCGGGACATATGGTACAATACAATCGGCAAGATAGGATGGAGCTAGACCGTGTAGTATTTTATACGTAAGTAGTAAAACCTTAAAGTCACATCTTAAGTGCACAGGAAGCCAGTGCAGGTGAGCCAGTACAGGTATATATGTATGTATATATGTATATAAAGGTATATACAGTATAGGTATATATGTATGTATATACAGTATAGGTATATATGTATGTATATATGTATATAAAGGTATATACAGTATAGGTATATATGTATGTATATATGTATATAAAGGTATATACAGTATAGGTATATATGTATGTATATATGTATATAAAGGTATATACAGTATAGGTATATATGTATGTATATATGTATATAAAGGTATATACAGTACAGGCGTAATGTGATCAAACTTTCTTGTTCTTGTCAAAAGTCTAGCAGTCGCATTTTGTACCAACTGTAATCTTTTAATGCTAGACATGGGGAGACCCGAAAATAATACGTTACAGTAATCGAGGCGAGACGTAACAAACGCATGGATAATGATCTCAGCGTCTTTAGTGGACAGAATGGAGCGAATTTTAGCGATATTACGGAGATGAAAGAAGGCCGTTTTAGTAACGCTTTTAATGTGTGCCTCAAAGGAGAGAGTCGGGTCGAAGATAATACCCAGATTTTTTACAGAGTCACCTTGTTTAATTGTTTGGTTGTCAAATGTTTATGCCTCTCCTTTTTTGGCACAGTAAGTTTTGGATTGAAATGATGTTTTTGATAGTATCTTTTGTTTGTTTTATAGATTGTATCGCCATTGTCCTGTTTTTGTTCTAAGTTTTAGCATCTATTATTATCCGCCACCGAGCGTGCTTTTTGTTTTGCCTTTTGGTATTTTGAGTAAAATTAAAACATCATGTACCTGAATTCTCGCCTGGCTGGTCCTGTAATCCCTCTGCGTCGAAGGAGTCAACCAAATCCAAGTCCAAGCCTGACACGGGGTCCTTAAGACCTAACTTGAAGGAGCTCCAACAATTAAAAAAAAAAAAAAAAGTCTATATTGTATTGGTTTTGAAAATGAAAAAACATCAACTTGGCCCCGTGTGCTTTGATTTTTCCGTGTGCGGCCCTCAGTGGAAAAAGTTTGGACACCCCTGCTTGTCAACAAAACAGTCAGATAGGTCAGTCAAACTTTATTAATAGATTACAAACCAGCCTTCTGACAACTCCGTTCACTCCCAAAATGAATAAACAGCTCTTTTATTACTTTCCCCGATTCAATAAACAGGTAAAAAACAGTCTGATACTGTTATGTTAAATCAAAGGTTAGTGCAATCACAATATAGTAACACTGGAAATAGTGCAAAGCAATAATTTATCAATAAGTCAACCTTGCTCAAAGGATAATGTCACACAACACAACACACAAAATAAACATGTGAAGCTCACTTTATGAAGTTATTCCTCATCCACCAATCCCTCAAATTCTTCTTCTTCAGTGTTGGAATCAAACAGTTGGGCGAATACGACATCCAACATGGCCATGTTATTCACATGTGAATGACACTGTAAAATAGACTGTATTTACAGTATTCATATGTGAATAATGCCGTATAATAGACTGTATTTATATTATTGACATGTGAATAATGCTGTATACTAGACTGTATTTACGTTCTATTATTCACATGTGAATAATGCTGTATAATAGACTGTATTTATGTTCTATTATTCACATGTGAATAATGCTGTATAAAAGACTGTATTTACATTATTCACATGTGAATAATGCTATATAATAGACTGTATTTACATTATTCACATGTGAATAATGCTGTATAATAGACTGTATTTATGTTCTATTATTCACATGTGAATAATGCTGTATAAGAGACTGTATTTACATTATTCACATGTGAATAATGCTATATAATAGACTGTATTTACATTATTCACATGTGAATAATGCTGTATAATAGACTGTATTTATGTTCTATTATTCACATGTGAATAATGCTGTATAATAGACTGTATTTACATTATTCACATGTGAATAATGCTGTATAATAGACTGTATTTACATTATTCACATGTGAATAATGCTGTATAATAGACTGTATTTACATTCTATTATTCACATGTGAATAATGCTCTATAATAGACTGTATTTATAGTATTCACATGAGAATAATGCTGTATAATAGACTGTATTTATATTTTTCACATGTGAATAATGCTATATTAAGGTTGTGTATTCGATGTAAGAGGTATCACTCCTGTTTATTTTTGTTGGTCAAACTGTTTAAACATTCTCTAGTTTTTTTACTGGGATGATCACTCCTCTTTTATTTAACTGCTAACTATCAGTGTTCAAATAACATAAATACTAACTAAAATGTTTTGTCATGTCATCAAGTTGAACGCAGACTGTGAAGATTGTGTATTTGACGTGAGAGGTATCACTTCTGTTTATTTTTCCTTGGTCAAACTGTTTATAAAGTCTCTAGTTTGTTTACTGGGCTGATCACTCCTCTTTTATTTAACTGCTAACTATCAGTGTTTAAATAATATCAATACTAGCACAAATGTCTAGTCATTTCATCAAATTGAACGCAGGCTGTGAAGATTGTGTATTTGACATGAGAGGTATCACTCCTGTTTATTTTCGTTGGTCAAACTGTTGTACTGAACCAAGAGAAGAACAAAGCTTGTTTATTAGACTTCATCTTCATTTGCCAAGCTGCTTTTGGTTTTATTTTGATATCAAAAAGTACACACACAGATTTTTTTTTTTTTACATTACTTTTTTTCATGTCACGAAGGTATTACTTCAAAAACCATTCATGTGACACAGCATTTTGTTAATTGTTTATTGTGTATACCGTATTTCCTTGAATTGTATATAGTATGCGCCTGCCTAGAATTACTGCCGGGTCAAACTCGTTTCGCAAAATATTATTTTTATTAGCGCATGTCTAGAATTTCCACCGGGTCAAACTCGTCACGTCACGAGTGACACGTCACCTGTCATCATTTTCAAAATGGAGGAGGCTGATTTCAATCATTTGAAATGGCATAAAGGGAAGAAGATTAAGAGCTATTCAGTAGGATTTAAGGTCCAAGCTATTGAATATGCTAAAAAGAACAGTAAGCAGCTATGTTTCATTAATATACCGTAGCTGCGTGTGTCAAATATGAGTCATTAAATGACTCCCGCCTCCTGGTGGTTGTCAGAGTTAGTTGATGATGAACCCCAAGATGCAGAGAAGGAGGCAGGCATTGAGCAAGAAAACATGATTTAATTAAAACTAAACAAGAACAAAAAAGCACGCACGTGGGTGGAATAACAAACTAAGGGAGCTAGCACTGGGAGCTAGAAAACAAAAAGGAACTTTAGCATGGAAGCTAGTGGGTAGCAAACAGAAAAACTGAAAACAGCTAATGGCTAACAAGAACAGCTTACCGCTACGACGACCAGGACAAAATGTAGCAAGACAGGTAATAGCTGAAATGATCACATCGACACGACAGGTAGCACGACAAGAGTGACATGTGGCAACGACAATACAATACAATGATCCAGCAACCAACACAAGACAAAGCAGGTACAAATAGGAGCGGGCTGATTGGCAACAGGTGTGACCAGGTGACAATCAACCGCAGATGAGGAGGAACACAGCACTCAGGGAACAAGACAGGAAGCTGACAAAATAAGAGCACTAGACAGGAACTAAGGACAGGAAATACTAAACACACAGAGGAGAAACTAAAACACAAACAAACTGTCAGTGGCAAGCCTGACGGTGGTAGAGGGCGCTAGTGATCCTTCTTGCGACTACTCGGCTGCAGAAGAAGTGACAACAAGCAGCAAGAGTGAGCAGCGATCCTTTAGTTTTTCCTCTCGCTTGCACTTTTAACATGGAGCATTACATATCTAAAATAAAACAGTTTTCTAAACTGGACTTTCAATCGAAGCAGGAGGTAATAAAGGAAGATCTCCATCGAGACGGAGAGACTTTTAAAACTGAAGAAAGATAAGGAAGACTTCTATAAACAAGTTATCGATGCTTTTGATCAGAAGGAGCTGCGCATGGACTTCATTTATAAGTAAAGGTAAGACCATAATAACGTTTTTTTATTAAATGTGCTTTTCATGATGGTATCCTTACATCACACTCAAATTTATAAGTGCGTGCCTACATTTACTGCATGCCTTTGGTAAGCGGCGGAGTAAGAAGAGGTTTTAAAATAATTAGCGCCCTGGCGGCAATTCAAGGAAATACAGTAGTTCCTTCCTACATGACATATTTTGCTCAAACTCTTAATAATCGGTCCTGACACAGCATTTCCAGTCGAATGCTAATAAAAGTTTATTTTCAGCAAGTTTATTTTTTAACGTACAGACACTCGCGGCCCCGCCCAGTGTCTCATGTTGCCGTGGCGACCCCCTGGCGTGCGAGGAAGCCAACACAAATTCTTCTTGGCACTTTCCTTATTCCCAAAGCAGGTTAGCTTTAACGTATTTGTCTTCCCAGTCCTCTCATGTTCCTTTCATTCTACACCTCTCATTTCCAGATGAACACAGACGGAGCTTTTCTAATGATTTGTGCCGACGTTTGGTTAATGTGATGTAAGACGAGGAGACGGGGGGGATAGATTGACGTTTGATGGCATTTTAATGGAGTTATGCAAAGAGTAAGTCGGTGATATAACGTGTCTCGTGAATATTTTGTGTTGGTTGATTACAAAGGATGATTTTCCACCAGCCGGGAGTTGAAAAAGCTGTTTTTCAGCAACAGGATGACGCAAGGCGGATGATGTCAGGGAGCAAAGGCCTGAGCAGGTCTGTGGATGATGTAAGGAAGTTGGAATACACGAGAAGACACGCCGGATTGTAGTCAGCTGGAGGCGTGTCTTAATGAAATTAAACAATGGATGTCTGCTAACTTTTTGCAACTCAACGCCAAAAAAAACGGAAATGCTGATTATCGGTCCTGCTAGACACCGAACTCTATTTAATAATACAACTCTAACATTTGACAACCAAACAATTAAACAAGGCGACACGGTAAAGAATCTGGGTATTATCTTCCACCCAACTCTCGCCTTTGAGTCACACATTAAAAGCGTTACTAAAACGGCCTTCTTTCATCTCCGTAATATCGCTAAAATTCGCTCCATTTTGTCCACTAAAGACGCCGAGATCATTATCCATGCGTTTGTTACGTCTCGCCTCGACTACTGTAACGTATTATTTTCGGGTCTCCCCATGTCTAGCATTAAAAGATTACAGTTGGTACAAAATGCGGCTGCTAGACTTTTGACAAGAACAAGAAAGTTTGATCACATTACGCCTGTACTGTATATACCTTTATATACATATATACATACATATATACCTATACTGTATATACCTTTATATACATATATACATACATATATACCTATACTGTATATACCTTTATATACATATATACATACATATATACCTATACTGTATATACCTTTATATACATATATACATACATGTATACCTATACTGTATATACCTTTATATACATATATACATACATATATACCTATACTGTATATACCTTTATATACATATATACATACATCTATACCTATACTGTATATACCTTTATATACATATATACATACATATATACCTATACTGTATATACCTTTATATACATATATACATACATATATACCTATACTGTATATACCTTTATATACATATATACATACATATATACCTATACTGGCTCACCTGCACTGGCTTCCTGTGCACTTAAGATGTGACTTTAAGGTTTTACTACTTACGTATAAAATACTACACGGTCTAGCTCCATCCTATCTTGTCGATTGTATTGTACCATATGTCCCGGCAAGAAATCTGCCTTCAAAGGACTCCGGCTTATTAGTGATTCCCAAAGCCCAAAAAAAGTCTGCGGGCTATAGAGCGTTTTCATTTCGGGCTCCAGTACTCTGGAATGCCCTCCCGGTAACAGTTCGAGATGCTACCTCAGTAGAAGCATTTAAGTCTCACCTTAAAACTCATTTGTATACTCTCGCCTTTAAATAGACTCCCTTTTTAGACCAGTTGATCTTCCTTTTTTTTTCTTTTTCTTCTATGTCCCACTCTCCCTTGTGGAGGGGGTCCGGTCCGATCCGGTGGCCATGTACTGCTTGCCTGTGTATCGGCTGGGGACATCTCTGCGATGCTGATCCGCCTCCGCTTGGGATGGTTTCCTGCTGGCTCCGCTGTGAACGGGACTCTCGCTGCTGTGTTGGATCCATTATGGATTGAACTTTCACAGTATCATGTTAGACCCGCTCCACATCCATTGCTTTCCTCCTCTCCAAGGTTCTCATAGTCATTATTGTCACCGATGTCCCACTGGGTGTGAGTTTTCCTTGCCCTTATGTGGGCCTACCGAGGATGTCGTGGTGGTTTGTGCAGCCCTTTGAGACACTAGTGATTTAGGGCTATATAAGTAAACATTGATTGATTGATTGATTGATCTAAAGTATCGTACGGACAAAAGTATTTCTGTATCACATCGTTCATCCATCAGGGGTTGGCGTGTAACCTTTTAGCTTACTTACAATCTTCATTCTTCATGTTGCCAACAGTGGTGTAAAAGTCTTCATAATCCGGTTTATTAAACGTAAAATTTGATGATTCCCACTGTGGACGACTCACGCTGTTGTCGCTCGGGTTCAATGGACCACCCAGGAAGGACATTGCTTTAGCAGGTTTGACTTCTTTATTTTTTCGAATAAAGCTTTGTCTTCAGGTCAGATCGCTTCTCAGCTGCTCCTCTCCACTGGAGAGACTACTGATCAAAGATGACATGTGGCCTGCAGAGTACAGATAACAGGCGGACAATACATATGCATGTACGAGCCAGTCTGCCCCACAACAAGAGGTCAGGCGCACCCGTGGGCAGCGTTTAAAGAATCCCGGCAACGTTAAGGTACGGCTGAAAGTCTGGTTTTACCGTAGGGCTGAAATCCATCACCTGGCAGTGGTTGAAATGTAAATATCATGTGAGCTTGCACTCAGACTCCACACCAGAGTACTTCTTTTGCTCCTCGTGTTTGCCGGTCTCGCTATGTGGGTCAGGGACAAGCTGTCCTGTCAATCATTTGTTGGCGGGCTCCGAGAAGAGGAGCACAATCTTGGCTTTTTGAAGCAATTAGAGCAGGCAGGTACTGAAGTGCACTTTATGTCCTTTAGAGGGTCTATTATTATTGTTATTATTATTATTATTATTGCGTGTCCTTTGGTGTTGTCATTCTTTTCACCAGCAAGTCCTGCTGTGCTGTGAGTACAGAAGGAGTAAGTTCTTGCTGCTTCATGGCCGTCAGCTTCTTTCTGCGGACAGAAAATCTTTCTTGTGATGCACGAGGACAAACTATTGTGTTGTCTTCCTTTTAGAGGTGAAATTACAATTCCTCAGCCTGCTTGTCCTTAGTCGATCTTGGCGAATACAACATCCGCTCCAATCACTCATTGTTCCGTTGTCACAACACCACTCACGGTTTATTGATCAGTTTGATAGATTTTTCCACGTTGAAGAATGACCGGTGTAGTACCGACTATTGTCTTGAATGATAATTTAAATGTCAAGCTTTTCATTGCCACTTTTGTAGTCAATGTGATGACCAAATTCATCAAAGCATACTTGCCAACCTCGAGACATCCGATTTCGGGAGGTGGGGTGTGAGGGGGTGGGGGCGTGGTTAAGAGTAATTTCCTATATATATATAAATATATATATATATATATATATGTAAGTGTGGGAAAAATCACAAGACTACTTCGTCTCTACAGACCTGTTTCATGAGGGGTTCCCTCAATCATCAGGAAATCAGGAATCTCATCATCAGGATCTCAATCATCAGGAGATTTCCTGATGATTGAGATCCAGATCCTTGTGAACAGCCTTCCCAGAAGAGTTGAAGCTGTAATAGCTGCAAAAGGTGGACCCAGAACTGTTTCAGAACTGTGAAAACAGAACTGTTTCATGAGGGGTTCCCTCAATCGTCAGGAGATTGAGGGAACCCCTCATGAAACAGTTCTGTAGAGACGAAGTAGTCTTGTGATTTTTCCCACACATACATATTGCGCTCTACCACGGTATCGAGCACTATTCTCTGGATAATCCAATCAAGTCACACATATATATATACAGTATATATAAAACATAAATACTTGAATTTCAGTGTTCATTTATTTACACACACATAACACTCATCTCATTGTTCAGTATTGTCCTGTTTAAGAGTGTCACAACATTGCTGTTTACGGCAGACAAACTGCTTTACAGTAGAAGAAAACGTGACTGCTGTTGTTGTGTGTTGTTCCCGCGCTGGGAGGACGTTAATGAAACTGCCTAACAATAAACCCACATGAGAAACCAATAACTCGCCCTCGATCATCTTACAGTTATAACGTCATCGGGCAGACACGCTGTTTATATTGTGGGAAAGCGGACGTGAAAACAGGCTGTCAACTTGTCCCTCGGGTCCGCATGGAGCTGGATGGGGCGTGGCCTCCAGCTCCACCTGAATTTTGGGAGAAAATTGCTGTTTATGGCAGACGAACTGCTTTACGGTAGACGAAAACGTGACTGCTGTTGTTGTGTGTTGTTCCCGCGCTGGGAGGACGTTAATGAAACTGCCTAACAATAAACTCACATGAGAAACCAATAACTCGCCCTCGATCATCCTACAGTTATAACGTCATTGGGCAGACACGCTGTTTATATTGTGGGAAAGCGGACCTGAAAACAGGCTGTCCTCATTCAGGTCTGCACGGAGCAGGAGAGGGCGTGGCCTCCAGCTCCGCCGGAATTTCGGGAGATTTTCGGGAGAAAATTTGTCCCGGGAGGTTTTTGGGAGAGGCGCCGAATTTGTCGGCATATAAATGGTCGTAGTCGTGGTATGGTCTGTATTTTTATGGCTTACAGGGCACAATGTTGATGTACGGTTTAGGCCAGTGTTTTTCAACCTTTTTTTAGCCGAGGCACATATTTTGCGTTGAAAAAATGCGGAGGCAAACCACCAGCAGACATTAAAAAAACTAAAACTCAGTTAACAGTAAAAAGTCGCATTTGTTGGATGTGACTTTAAAGCATAAGCAAGCATTCATGACTATAGCTCTTGTCTCAAAGTAGGTGTACTGTCACCACCTGTCACATCACACCCTGACTTATTTTCATTTTTTTGCTGTGTTCCTGTGTGTAGTGTTTTACTTCTTGTCTTGCGCTCCTATTTTGGTGGCTTTTCCTCTTTTTTTGGTATTTTCCTGTAGCAGTTTCATGTCTTCCTTTGTGCGAAATTTCCAGCATCTACTTTTTTTTAGCCCTCAATAATATTTCAGTTGTTTTTTGTCACAACATGGCTTGGACGTGGATTGTTTCTTCGATGCAGATGAGAATCAGCACGCGTGCGGCGTGGATGTGAGTACATGGTTGTTTATTTAATAAACAAATAAACAACAAAAAGCGCTCACAATGGAGGAATAAACTTGGCTAAACAGTACAAAGGTGAAACAAAAACACTTGCTCGATTGGCATGAATGAACTATGAACAGAAACAGCACGATGGCATGAATATAATAAACTATAAACAAAACTAGCACAATGGCATAACTACAAAAAAACTGACACGGCATGGAACTATGGACAAGGACTTGAAGGAGGTGCAGCATGGGTAGGGTGCGTGCGCATGTGAGAAGATCCCAGGACGAAGACAAGAAAAAGAGTGACTTAAATAGTTCTGATCATTAGTGACAACAGGTGTGAGGCTGAGAACAGGGACGTGACAAGTGAAAACTAATGAGTTGGCATGGTAGCAAACAAAACCAGGAAGTGCAAAACGTGACTGAATGTCAAAAACATTACATGACAAAACAAAACATGATCCATAGGTGTGACATTTTTATCCTTCTTTGTGACGACTTTGTTGATTGTCATGTCATGTTCGGATGTACTTTGTGGACGCTGTCTTTGCTCCACTGTAAGTCTTTGCTGTCGTCCAGCATTCTGTTTTTGTTGACTTTGTAGCTAGTTCACTTTTAGCTTTGTTCTGCATAGCCTTCCCTCAGCTTGAATGCCTTTTCTTAGGGGCACTCACCTTTTGTTTATTTTTGGTTTAGGCATTAGACACCTTTTTTACCTGCATTCTGCCTCCCGCTGTTCCCGACATTTATAAAGCAATTAGCTACCGGCTGCCACCTACTGATATGGAAGAGTATTACACGGTTACTTTGCCCAGCTCTAGACAGTACAGACACTCAACAACAACACATCATTTGCAGACTATAATTACTGCTTTGAAAAACATATTTTTAACCCAAATAGGTGAAATTAGATAATCTCCCACGGCACACCAGACTGTATCTTACGGCACAGTGGTTGAAAAAAACTGGTTTTGGGTGCGTTACAAGAATTATATTATGTTTTTTATTTTTTTCTACATGTAAAACACTTCCTTGTATTTTCTCCGACTTACCTTTGGCCTATCCCACTAGACACACTAATAAATACGTTTGTTTATACTGTAGATTTACAATAAAATTTCTGACATTAAGTTGGCCCTGCAATGAGGTGGCGACTTGTCCAGGGTGTACCCCGCCTTCCGCCCGATTGTAGCTGAGATAGGCGCCAGCGCCCCCCTCGACTCTGAAAGGGAATAAGCGGTAGAAATGGATGGATGGATGAAGTTGCATGTCATGATCCACTACTTGGATCATGACATGTTCAGGTTTTGTTCTGTTTTGTTATCACATCTGTTAAGTATTCGACTTCCTTAGTTCCTGGTGGCACTTCCTGTTTGGTTACGTTTCTATTGTTACGCATTTAGTGTCACCTGTCTCTTGTTTGTCGTCGCGCACCTGCCTCCTAATTTTCCTCCCTATTTAAGCCTGCCTTTGTTTGCCCTTCGGCCTCTCAGTGTAGTTTGCTTTCTATGCAACAGGTGACGTCGCTATCCCAGATCGTGGTAAATATCTTTTGTACTTGTTAGCTTCCACGCTATTCCTTCGTTTGTACCTAGTTCACATGCTAGCGCTTTCTGTTCTTTCGAGCTCCCATGCTAGTTCAGTTTGTTTTGTCTATAGTGCCTATGTGCAAGTGTCTTGGTTCTTAGTCTGTTTTATAGTGTGTAAATAAATCATCATTCTTACCTGCACGCTGTGTCCCTTCCGCATTGCTTCATTGAGAGAACACAACTTCACCATGATGCCAGCAAAACGTCACATTTGTTATACTTGTTCTAACTGTGTGACATGATACGATGCACATCAAAGAACATATAGAACAAATAAATGTGACAGATTGTAGCAAAAGGCTGATTTCCATCTGCAACTCATTGAAAAGAAACAAGCCCAGGACTCCCACTATTTCAACGTCATGGTGAGTTCTATTTGTCACAGACTTATTTTTGCTGTATTTATTTGGCACAAGTGGAAATGAGAGTTTGAAGAGTTTAAACTGTTTTCAACTTTTAAACTGCTTTTTATCCAACAAATTGCTCTTAAAATCCTTTGTATTGGCTTTTTCTATGTACATATGTATGTATATATATATATGTATATATATATGTATATATACTAAAAAAACATTTAAAAGAGAGGTAAAATACACAATATATACATATACATACATACACATACATATATACTTACATACACATACGTAAATATATGTATACATATATACCTACATACACATACATAAATATATATATATATATATTTATATATATATATATATACATATACATACATACACATATATAAATATATATATATTTATGTATGTGTATATATGTATATATGTATACATATATTTATGTATGTGTATATAGGTATATATGTATATTTATATATATATATATTTCTGTATATGTATGTATGTATATATGTATTTATATATATATTTATGTATGTGTATGTAGGTATATATGTTTATTTATGTATGTGTTTGTATGTATATATGTATATTTATATATGTGTATGTATGTATATATGGTGTATTTCAGTTTATATATATATATATATATATATATATATACATATATATATGCATACATACACATAATATATATATATATATATACATATATACTGTATATTTATATATATATATATATATATATATATATATACATATATATATATATATATATATATATATATATATATATATATATATATGTATATATTGTGTATTTTACCTCTGTTTTAAATGTTTTTTTTAGTCTGTCCTTTGCCAAATTTGTAAACAATGGCTTGATCCTTTTAACATTGGGAACACTATAGTAATTCTGCCCACGTTAATCCACATTAAACTGCCTCAAGTTGTTGCTCGGATTAAATAAAATAACAAAACTTTTCTTCTACATATACAAAGTGCAACATTAAAACAGTTTCAAGTCAACTCATCATGCTTAATTTATTACAGCATTTGAAGATTTTTATTACGTAAATGTTATAATTTTTTCAACATGTGATAGCAGGGACCCTGCCATTCGAAACTAGGCTGCTACATTACTAATGATTCATGTAACTATTGCTGAAAAAATAGTACAATAGCAATAGGAGAAACTATTCATCCCTGAACACCATGGAGTTCATGTAGGCTTCATGATGCACTTAAATTATTTTATATACTATCAGAGACAGAAACTCTTCATTTAATATAATGTCCTTTTTTGCTGCTTCAACATACCTCAATCAACACTGTCCGTAACACACGCACACACGCGCGCACACACCGCAAAATGAGTTAACGTTTGGCTAAAAGCTAACTAGCCTTCACCTCAAGCCAGGACTGCGAGTGAGCTGAGCTGCAGTTTGTTTCTAGAAGGTCAACGGGCTCATAGTGATGTTTAGAAAGCAGTTGACTTGGAATATAATTTGGGGAGAGTGAGTTGCTCCCCTGCTCAACATCGACACTGAAGACCTGACGACATGCGCTCTGAATACGCATTTCTGATTGGCTTTGTTTGTAACCAATCAGACGGTTGTGTGGGCGGGACAATGCAGGCTGTGTGTACAGACAGAGGCAGAACAGAGCGGAGCAGCTTGTTAAGACTTTAGCTGCTTCATATGTTCGTGTGGAACTCGTTCAGTATTCCTCTGCACCGAACGGAAACCCCCGTACCGAAACGGTTCAATACCCTTACACCCCTGCTGTCAAAGTATCAGCTTGAGACTGGAAACGTGATTGGATCTCAGGGCAAAACATGTGGATTGGGACTCCCCTAGTCGCTCCAAGTAGCTGGCGTCGGTCATGTGAACGACAACATAATTGGTCGTCATAGCGGCGGTGTGATTGTAGCCTGTGGGGTTCTACAACACGGGGGCTGATCCAGTTCAGGATTGTGCTGCCTTTCCAGTCCTGCTGGGACCTGGGCACCTACGTATGTGTGACTACTTTTCCTAGCTGGAGTGAGGAGGCTGACACCAGCCGCCGACCGCGCACGGCGAGCAACTTTGGTCTCGCGACTGTGTCATTAGTGGGTTTGATGCTGTGTCATTATTGAAGGGCCGGCGGGAGCGGGAGCAGCAGGGGGGTTGGAGGGGGGGGGGGGGGGTCCTCACGGGTCCTCTTCCGCGTGAACCCACCCTGGATCTACAATACATGGTCCAAGTGACCACGTTTTTACTTATTTGTCTCTCATATGGCCTGCGATGAGGTGGCGACTTGTCCAGGGCGTACGCCACCTTCCACCCGATTGTAGCTGAGATAGGCTCTAGTGCCCCCGCAACCCCGAAGGGAATAAGCAGTGGAAAATGGATCCATGGATAAGTCTCTCATATGGACCACGATAAGATAACATGGTCTCGTGCTGGCCCCACTATGGATTGGACTCTCACTATTATGTTAGATCCACTATGGACTGGACTCTCACTATTATGTTAGATCCACCATGGACTGGACTCTCACTATTATGTTAGATCCACTATGGACTGGACTCTCACTATTATGTTAGATCCACTATGGACTGGACTCTCACTATTGTTAGATCCACTATGGACTGGACTCTCACTATTATGTTAGATCCACTATGGATTGGACTCTCACTATTATGTTAGATCCACTATGGACTGGACTCTCATTATTATGTTAGATCCACTATGGACTGGACTCTCACTATTATGTTGGATCCACTATGGACTGGACTCTCACACTATTATGTTAGATCCACTATGGACTGGACTCTCACACTATTATGTTAGATCCACTATGGACTGGACTCTCACTATTATGTTAGATCCACTATGGACTGGACTCTCACACTATTATGTTAGATCCACTATGGACTGGACTCACACTATTATGTTAGATCCACTATGGACTGGACTCTCACACTATTATGTTAGATCCACTATGGACTGGACTCTCACACTATTATGTTAGATCCACTATGGACTGGACTCTCACTATTATGTTAGATCCACTATGGACTGGACTCTCACTATTATAATAGATCCACTATGGACTGGACTCTCACTATTATGTTAGATCCACTATGGACTGGACTCTCACACTATTATGTTAGATCCACTATGGACTGGACTCTCACTATTATGTTAGATCCACTATGGACTGGGCTCTCACTATTATGTTAGATCCACTATGGACTGGACTCTCACTATTATGTTAAATCCACTATGGACTGGACTCTCACTATTATGTTAGATCCACTATGGACTGGACTCTCACACTATTATGTTAGATCCACTATGGACTGGACTCTCACTATTATGTTAGATCAACTATGGACTGGACTCTCACTATTATGTTAGATCCACTATGGACTGGACTCTCACTATTATGTTAGATCCACTATGGACTGGACTCTCACTATTATGTTAGATCCACTATGGACTGGACTCTCACTATTATGTTAGATCCACTATGGACTGGACTCTCACACTATTATGTTAGATCCACTATGGACTGGACTCTCACTATTATGTTAGATCCACTATGGACTGGACTCTCACTATTATGTTAGATCCACCATGGAAAACAAAAAAGACCAATCACCATGTTTGCTTTGATGCCTGACTTCTTCCAGCGTGCTCTTGAGCGTCAGATCTCTCTCGGCACAGAGGACTGACACAAACATGATCTACTAACATTGTGGTTGCGAGTGCAAACACATCCCGGATCCTCTCATATCTGCGGGACTTTGCTCTTGTTGGCGTTCCACTGAAAAGACGCAACTTGTCCCACGGTCCACAATCCTCTCTTGTTGTCCTTCGTACGTGTAAAAGTGTCACCGTCATGGAGGATGAATGGGCCGGCGTCCACGACGACCGAGCGCACATCCGCTCACGTGAGAGGGAAGCGGGAGGCAAGTGGGGCCGGCGTTGCCGTGGCAACGACAGGGGGCGCTGGTCTCACCCTCCCTGGGGGTTTAAAGATAGTGGAACCCTCTTACTGGCCAATAGTCTCTCTCTCTCCTGGCCTTCGTGAGCTCAGCCTGGCGTCATCCACTCCGTCCCCCCCAAGGGACGGAGTGGATGACGCCAGGTCGAGCTCAGGAAAGGTGCGGCTAGTCCGCCCACAAGCTGGTCTGTCTGCTTCTGTGCAGGATCAGCCCACTGCGGGCCTTCTTCCTCTTTTCCGTCACGTCTTTTTGCGCAATAATCCTCTTTAGCACACGCAGGTCAGCCATGTCTCTCCCGCCAGATGGAAAAGCGCTAATCATGCCTCCCATGTTCATCAGCAGGAAGTCATATTCAATCAGCCCGGCTAACGAGATGAACCACGACTGCATGGGCGAACGGACCAGCGCCATTAGATACAATTTTATACAAACTTGTTGTCCGGGTGTTGTTGACCAACCCCAGGATGCAGAGAAGGGAGGCTTTGTCCAGGAAAACATGATTTAAAGTCCTACTGATAGAGATGTTCTTACTTAAACGGGGATAGCAGCTCCTTTTATGTGTCATACTTCATCATTTTGTGATATTGACATATTTTTGCTGAAAGGATTCAGTAGAGAACATCGATGATAAGATCGCAACTTTTGGTCGCTAATAAAAAAGCCTTGCCTGTACCGATGTGCGCGTGATGTCACAGGTTGTAGAGCTCCTCACATCTGAACATTGTCTACAATCATGGCCTCAAGCAGCGAGAGCGATTCGGACCGAGAAAGCGTCAATTTCCCCATTAATTTGAGCGAGGATGAAAGATTCGTGGATGAGGAAAGTTAGAGTGAGGCACTAAAAAAAAAAGCAACGGCTCCAGGCGGCGGCAGTGGTAGCGTTTCAGATGTAATTAGACACATTTACTAGGATAAATCTGGAAAATCCCTTATCTGCTTATTGTGTTAATAGTGTTTTAGTGAGATTAGATCAGGAGTAGGGAACCTATGGCTCTTTTGATGACTGCATCTGGCTCTCAGATAAATCTTAGCTGACATTACTTAACACAATAAGTAATGAATAATTCCGCTGGTAATCACAGTGTTAAAAATAACATTCAAAATACAAAACATTCTCATGCATTTTAATCCATCCATCCGTTTTCTACCGCACCTGTTTAACAAGTATTTTATTGATTATTGGTTTGCTTAGAAATAACAATGTTATTAAAAGACGCGAGACTTAATATACTCTAAAAATGTTGGTCTTACTTATAAATGTACGTATTTAGTTGTATTCAGTGTTAATAAAAAAAATGATATGGCTCTCTTGGAAATACATTTTAAAATATTTGGCTTTCATGGCTCTCTCAGCCAAAAAGGTTCCCGACCCCTGGATTAGATGATTAAAGTCATACCTGAAAGTCGGATGGCTGCGGTGAACGCCAGTGTCTCAGAGAGAAGCCGACGAGGAGCCAATATCACAGCTGCCTTTTTGACAGCTACAGGAGAAGGTCCCATAATCCACGGAAGTCTCCGGTAAGAGCCGACAATTTTCCCATGCAAAAACATGCTGGTTGACGTAGAGAAACATGTCGGCTTGGCCGCTCTGTGTTAAAGCTTCACATATATAAAAAGGCTTTGTAAAAAAGAAGGTTTTTTAAGCCTTTTTTAAAAGCATCCACAGTCTGTTGTGCCCTCAGGTGGTCAGGGAGGGCGTTCCTTAGACTGGGAGCGAAGCTCTGGCCTTGGAGGTCGGAGGAGGTTAATCTGTCCGAAGCGGAGGTGTTGTGTGGAGGATTTGGGGTTGAGCAGTTCTTCATCATTGATATATAAACTATTAGACTGCGTGGTCGCTAGAAGTGGGTTCAGTAGGCCTTTAAACTATTTCCGGGTTCATTGAGGTTAGCTAATTTGACCTGTTTTTGAAAGTCTTGACAATCCATATTTTCTTCTTCTATTGTCAGATAATTTTGCTTAGTTTAAATAAAATACCCCAAATTTTTGTATTTTTTTTTTCCTTGGTTTTTGAACACTGACTTTTTGCAGTGTAGTGGTTAGAGTTATATCACCAAAACTTATTCACGGGCGCGGCCACCGCTGCTGCTCACTGCTCCCCTCACCTCCCAGGGGGTGATCAAGGGTCTTGGGTCAAATGCAGGGGACAAATTTCAGGTAGAAAAAGCGCTATGCAAGTATAACCCATTTACCATAATAATAATAATAATAATAATAATAGATTTTATCTGAAAAAGGACTTTACATTGAGCAAACAACCTCTAAGTGCTGCAGTGTATTAAAAAATAAATACAAATAAAAACTAGAACAGCCAAATAGCTAGAACTAGCATGCATATATATATATATATATATATATATATATATATATATATATATATATATATATATATATAAAGGCTTTTTAAAAAATAAGGTTTTTTAAGCCTTTTTTAAAAGCATCCACAGTCTGTTGTGCCCTCAGTTGGTCAGGGAGGGCGTTCCTTAGACTGGGAGCAAAGTTCTGGCCTTGGAGGTCGGAAGAGGTTAACCTGTCCGAAGCGGAGGTGTTGTGTGGAGGATTTGGAGGTGAGCAGTTCTTCATCATTGATATATAAACTATCAGACTGCGTGGTCGCTAGTAGTGGCTTTCAGTAGGTCTTTAAACTATTTTTGGGTTCATTGAGGTTAGCTAATTTGACCTGTTTTTGAAAGTCTTGACAAGCCATATTTTCTTCTTCTATTGGCAGATAATTTTGCTTAGTTTAAATAAAATACCCCTAATTTTTGTATTATTTTTTTTCTTGTTTTTGAACACTGACTTTTTGCAGTGTAGTGGTTAGAGTTAAATCACCAAAACTTATTCACGGGCGGGGCCACCGCTGCTGCTCACTGCTCTCCTCACCTCCCAGGGGGTGATCAAGGGTCTTGGGTCAAATTTCAGGTAGAAAAAGCGCTATGCAAGTATAACCCGTTTACCATAATAATAATAATAATAATAATAATAGATTTTATCTGTAAAAGGACTTTACATTGAGCAAACAACCTCTAAGTGCTGCAGTGTATTAAAAAATAAATACAAATAAAAACTAGAACAGCCAAATAGCTAGAACTAGCACGCATATATATATATATATATATATATATATATATATATATATATAAAGGCTTTTTAAAAAATAAGGTTTTTTAAGCCTTTTTTAAAAGCATCCACAGTCTGTTGTGCCCTCAGTTGGTCAGGGAGGGTGTTCCTTAGACTGGGAGCAAAGTTCTGGCCTTGGAGGTCGGAAGAGGTTAACCTGTCCGAAGCGGAGGTGTTGTGTGGAGGATTTGGGGGTGAGCAGTTCTTCATCATTGATATATAAACTTTCAGACTGCGTGGTTGCTAGTAGTGGCTTTCAGTAGGACTTTAAACTATTTCTGGGTTCATTGAGGTTTGCTAATTTGACCTGTTTTTGAAAGTCTTGACAAGCCATATTTTCTTCTTCTATTGGCAGATAATTTTGCTTAGTTTAAATAAAATACCCCAAATTTTTGTACTTTTTTTTCCTTGGTTTTTGAACACTGACTTTTTGCAGTGTAGTGGTTAGAGTTATATCACCAAAACTTATTCACGGGCGCGGCCACACCGCTGCTGCTGCTCACTGCTCCCCTCACCTCCCAGGGGGTGATCAAGGGTCTTGGGTCAAATGCAGGGGACAAATTTCAGGTAGAAAAAGTGCTATGCAAGTATAACCCGTTTACCATAATAATAATAATAATAGATTTTATCTGAAAAAGGACTTTACATTGAGCAAACAACCTCTAAGTGCTGCAGTGTATTAAAAAATATATACAAATAAAACTAGAACAGCCAAATATCTAGAACTATTAAAAAAGAAGGGTTTTTAAGCCTTTTTTAAAAGCATCCACAGTCTGTTGTGCCCTCAGGTGGTCAGGGAGAGCGTTCCTTAGACTGGGAGCGAAGCTTTGGCCTTGGAGGTCGGAGGAGGTTAACCTGTCCGAAGCGGAGGTGTTGTGTGGGGGATTTGGGGGTGAGCAGTTCTTTGAGGTAGAGGAGGGGCCTTTCCATGGAGGCACAGGCGGGTTAGTCGGGAGACTTTGTATTCAATCCTGAGTGGGACAGGAAGCCAGTGAAGGGATTTGAGAACTGGTGCGATGTGGTCGTATTCCCGCACTCTCATTTTCTAGCATTTATCCAAAGACTTACTTAGGTAAATGTAGCGAGTTATCATACCCACCTGTGGTTGGAAATAATACGGGCTTCTTCCTACTCCTTTTCAGACATCTTAAATTGTGCAAATATAATCATGTGACCTTTCTTAATGATCTTCTCCCCCCCCCACGTTCTCAGGGTGCAGGTGGAGTTCTACGTGAATGAGAACACGTTCAAAGAGCGCCTCAAGCTGTTCTTCATCAAGAACCAAAGATCCAGTGAGTTGCCCCCGCTTTCTTTGCCTTTGATATGTAAAGTCAGGCAAAATATGCTGCGATTGTCGTGACCTCTGATGTGACGCTTTGCTTGTTTTCATCTCGTCTTGTTTTGTGCGATAAAACCTACATACTGTGCACAGTTTAATAGGATTCATCAGAAATAATACTTTCCAGCGACTATTGACACCATCAGAGAAGTACCGTGTTTTCCGGACTATAAGGCGCACTTAAAACCCTTTTTTTTTTCTTCAAAACTCGACAGTGCGCCTTATAACCCGGTGAGCCCTACGGAATAATTCTGGTTGGGGTTTCTGACGTCAAAGCTATTTCATTTTGTGCATGGCGTAATGATAAGTGTGACCAGTAGATGGCAGTCACACATAAGAGATACGTGTCGACTGCAATATGACTCGAGTAATCACCAAACTCCTGTATTTTACAATATAGAAAATATAGAACATTACAAAAATCCAGCATTTGTGGGCTCTGATGGACCCGTTGAATTTTGTCAACTAATAAACTTTTTGCCTGAGTCCCAAAAATATGAACGTTGCACGGGAAAAAAAACATTCTGCCAGTTTCTGCACCCAACAGGGATTCTTCTTTTGTGTTTCTGCACCTGCGGTTCCCACACAAGGTTGCAACATTGTTTGTCAACCCTGTCTGCTCTCATTTTCTCGCACATTTGACCCTCTGATGTTCTGTGCACCTACACTCTGTCCTCCTTCTGTCTAGGCCTGCTGTGTGTGCGTGTGTGTGTGTGTGTGTGTGTGTGATGTGTGTGTGTGTGTGTGTGTGTGTGTGTGTGTGTGTGTGTGTGTGTGTGTGTGTGTGTGTGTGTATGTGTATGTGTGTGTGTTTTCTGGCAATACGGACTTAATGGGGACATCGCTCTCTTTACACAGTCACCTTTAGGGGACTTCTGACGGTATGGGGACATAAAACAAGTCCCCTAAAGGGAAACCTTTTTAAATGATAGTCAGATCCATTCTGAAGATGCATCTTCATTAATGCTAAATAGCAGTTTTCAGTAATGTCACAGAAGATGCAGGATTTGCTTGAACATTGAAGTGGTGAAACCTCCTATAAGACGACAGGTACAGTGTTTTATTCGCAGGAGCATGTCATTTTTCATTTCAACTTTTCTTTTTAAATGGTCCTCAGTAGTCACGTACAAATGTGTGTGAATTATGCAAAATGATTAAAATTTGGTCCCCATGAAGCATATTAACTCTTTTCCCCAGGATCCCCAACACATTACTTCATCAATCCAGAGATTTAAAGACGTAGTGGACATTTGACCTCATTTTTTTAATGCCTCCACAACCTGTAGAAAGGTGTGTGTGTGTGTGTGTGTGTGTGTGTGTGTGTGTGTGTGTGTGTGTGTGTGTGTGTTCTGGCAATACGGACTTAATGGGGACTTCGCTCTCTTTACACAGTCACCTTTAGGGGACTTCTGACAGTATGGGGACATAAAACAAGTCCCCTGAAGGGAAACCTTTTTAAATGATAGTCAGATTCAATCTGAAGATGCAACTTTATCACTGCTTAATAGCAGTTTTCAGTAATGTCACAGAAGATGCAGGATTTGCTTGAACATTGAAGTGGTGAAACCTCCTATAGGAGGACAGCTGTAGTGCTGTATTCCCAGGATCATGTCATATTTCATTTCAATTTTTTGTTTGAAATGGTCCTGAGTAGTCACTTTCACATTCGCGTGAATTATGCAAAATTATTGAAATTTGGTCCTCATGAACCGTATTAGCTCTTTTTTCCCCAGGGTCCCCAGTAAGAATGATCAGCACATTACGTCATCAATCCAGAGATTTAAAGACGTGTATGAGCTCACTGGGCAGTGGACATTTGACCCTTTTAATGCCTTCCACAACCAGTAGAAAGGGTGGTCCCCACAAGTTCTGATCAAAAACTGTATGTGTGTGTGTGTGTTCTGGCAATGCTTGCTTAATGGGGACATCACTCTAATTACACAGTCACCTTTAAGGGGACCTCTGACGGTATGGGGACAAAAAACAGGTTCCTGAAAGGGAAATCTTTCCTCCACAACCTGTAGAAAGGGTGGTCCCCACAAGTTCTGATCAAAAACTGTATGTGTGTGTGTGTGTTCTGGCAATGCTTGCTTAATGGGGACATCGCTCTAAATACACAGTCACCTTTAAGGGGACCTCTGACGGTATGGGGACAAAAAACAGGTTCCTGAAAGGGAAATCTTTCCTCCACAACCTGTAGAAAGGGTGGTCCCCACAAGTTCTGATCAAAAACTGTATGTGTGTCTGTGTGTTCTGGCAATGCTTGCTTAATGGGGACATCGCTCTAATTACACAGTCACATTTAAGGGGACCTCTGACGGTATGGGGACAAAAAACAGGTTCCTGAAAGGGAAATCTTTCCTCCACAACCTGTAGAAAGGGTGGTCCCCACAAGTTCTGATCAAAAACTGTATGTGTGTCTGTGTGTTCTGGCAATGCTTGCTTAATGGGGACATCGCTCTAATTACACAGTCACATTTAAGGGGACCTCTGACGGTATGGGGACAAAAAACAGGTTCCTGAAAGGGAAATCTTTCCTCCACAACCTGTACAAAGGGTGCTCCCCACAAGTTCTGAACAAAAACTGTATTTGTGTCTGTGTGTTCTGGCAATGCTTGCTTAATGGAGACATCGCTCTAATTACACAGTCACCTTTAAGGGGACCTCTGACGGTATGGGGACAAAAAACGTTCCTGAAAGGGAAATCTTTCCTCCACAACCTGTAGAAAGGGTGGTCCTCACAAGTTCTGATCAAAAACGGTGTGTGTGTGTGTGTTCTGGCAAAGCTTGCTTAATGAAGACATCGCTGTAATTACACAGTCACCTTTAAGGGGACCTCTGACGGTATGGGGACAAAAAACTGGTTCCTGAAAGGGAAATCTTTCCTCCACAACCTGTAGAAAGGGTGGTCCCCACAAGTTCTGATCAAAAACTGTATGTGTGTGTGTGTGTTATGGCAATGCTTGCTTAATGGGGACATCGCTCTAATTACACAGTCACCTTTAAGGGGACCTCTGACGGTATGGGGACAAAAAACAGGTTCCTGAAAGGGAAATCTTTCCTCCACAACCTGTAGAAAGGGTGGTCCCCACAAGTTCTGATCAAAAACTGTATGTGTGCGTGTGTGTTCTGGCAATGCTTGCTTAATGGGGACATCGCTCTAATTACACAGTCACCTTTAAGGGGACCTCTGACGGTATGGGGACAAAAAACAGGTCCCTGAAAGGGAAATCTTTCCTCCACAACCTGTAGAAAGGGTGGTCCCCACAAGTTCTGATCAAAAACTGTATGTGTGCGTGTGTGTTCTGGCAATGCTTGCTTAATGGGGACATCGCTCTAATTACACAGTCACCTTTAAGGGGACCTCTGACGGTATGGGGACAAAAAACAGGTTCCTGAAAGGGAAATCTTTCCTCCACAACCTGTAGAAAGGGTGGTCCCCACAAGTTCTGATCAAAAACTGTATGTGTGCGTGTGTGTTCTGGCAAAGCTTGCTTAATGGGGACATCGCTCTAATTACACAGTCACCTTTAAGGGGACCTCTGACGGTATGGGGACAAAAAACAGGTCCCTGAAAGGGAAATCTTTCCTCCACAACCTGTAGAAAGGGTGGTCCCCACAAGTTCTGATCAAAAACTGTATGTGTGCGTGTGTGTTCTGGCAATGCTTGCTTAATGGGGACATCGCTCTAATTACACAGTCACCTTTAAGGGGACCTCTGACGGTATGGGGACAAAAAACAGGTTCCTGAAAGGGAAATGTTTCCTCCACAACCTGTAGAAAGGGTGGTCCCCACAAGTTCTGATCAAAAACGGTGTGTGTGTGTGTTCTGGTAAAGCTTGCTTAATGGGGACATCGCTCTAATTACACAGTCACCTTTAAGGGGACCTCTGACGGTATGGGGACAAAAGACAGGTTACCACACACCATACCCATGTACGGTGTGTGATAATTAAATACCCTATTTCCTTGAATTGCCGCCGGGGCGCTAATTAATTTAAAACCTCTTCTCACTCCGGCGTTTACCAAAGGCATGCGGTAGAGGCAAGCATGCGCTAATTATTTTGAAACCTCTTCTCTCTCCGGCACTTACCAAAGGCATGCGGTAAATGTAGGCCTGCGCTTATAAATTTGAGTGTGATGTAAGGATACCATCATGAAAAGCACATTCAATAAAAAAAAAGGTTATTGTGGTCTTACCTTTACTTATAAAGTCCATGTGCAGCTCCTTCTGATCAAAGCATCGATAACTTGTTTATAGAAGTCTTCCTTATCTTTCTTCAGTTTTAAAAGTCTCTCTGTCTCGATGGAGATCTTCCTTTATTACCTCCTGCGTCGATTGAAAGTCCAGTTTAGAAAACAGTTTAATTTTAGATATGTAATCCTCCATGTTAAAAGTGCAAGCGAGAGTAAAAAATAAACAATCGCTGCTCACTCTTGCTGCTTGTTGTCACTTCTTCTGCAGCCGAGTAGTCGCAAGAAGGATCACTAGCGCCCTCTACCACCAGGAGGCGGGAGTCATTTAATGACTCATATTTGACACACGCAGCTACGGTATATTAATAAAACATAGCTGCTTACTGTTCTTTTTAGCATATTCAATAGCTTGGACCTTAAATCCTACTGAATAGCTCTTAATCTTCTTCCCTTTATGCGATTTCAAATGATTGAAATCAGCCTCCTCCATTTTGAAAATGATGACAGGGGAAGTGTCACTCGTGACGTGACGAGTTTTACGCGGTGGAAATTCTAGGCATATGCTAATAATATCAATATTTTGCGAAACGAGTTTGACCCGGCAGTAATTCTAGTCAGGTGCATACTATATACCCGGCGGCAATTCAAGGAAATACGGTATGTATTTTGATTTGTACTCTTCACAGAAAATGAGCCAAGTCTTTGAGTCTTAGTTTGAAAAATCAATGAATTGTATAATTTTTCTTTTAATAAAGAAATGAAAACGGGTCCCACAGACCCGAACACCACACAAGTGTACCAACTAGGGCTAAAGTGAAATCTTTCCCCCTTGCAGGTTTGCGGGTGCGAATGTTCAACTTTGCACTGAAAGTGCTGAGCTGCCTCCTCTACATAGTTCGAGTGTTGCTGGACAACCCGCAAGAAGAGAGGCCCGACTGGTGAGAACCACACAGCGGCTGCCTTGATCTTGTCCAAACATTCTTGTGTCTCACGCAGCATGGGCGGCGTCAACTGCACCAAACAGACCACGCCCACCCGCCCCTGGAACGAGTTTGATTGGTAAGCGCGCATCAGGTCTCCAAATTGGGACCGATGGGTCCACAGACCGCGGTGGACTCGCATGCCTCCTGGTTGGGTAACGCGATCAATGCGACTTGACTTAACCGCCGCTATTTACGTGCCGATATTGAGTATTCCGGATCCGCATTCATTCCTCACAATCTGGGGTATGGATTAGCTGTCAGCGTAATATGTCTGTAGTGCCTAATCAACAGCCATCTAGTGGAGATAAAGCGGGTCATTTACCACGGGGGCAAACAGGAAGTGGCCAACGCAATCCATGTCGGATCGCCACGCCATGTCTCCTATTGATCGGGTTAGAGGGCCAAGCTCCGACTCCGAATGAGTAAGGAGGCTGACAGAGCGCAAGGAAGGGTCCGATGCCGCCCCCTGCTTCGGGCGGGACCACTCGGAGGAGGGAATCAAGCGGGCGAGCGGCCATGAGAGGCCCCAGGGTGTCTTTGTAGCCAGTCTTTCTCTCACAACAAGGCTGTGAATTTCCATTAGACTGTGTGAATATCACTTGTTGGCCTACAATATGAGAACGTGGGCTGTTGATGGCGTTGGGAGGAAGGTGATTATCTTTGTCCAAGGAAATGTTTACTGTTCTCGTCCCATTCTCAGTGCATTGAATCGATCCCAAATGGACGTTAACAAGGCTTCTGATCCATTAGTTGACTGCGGTGTCTGTCAATCGAACTATTAATTAATCACAATATTTTAATTAGAAGCTTAAAATGGTATTGCATCACACGGTTGGTCTTAGAAACCACTTAACCAACAGGAAACAACATCTAAAGCTTGGCGAAATCACTAAATATCAATCAATCAATCAATGTTTACTTATATAGCCCTAAATCACTAGTGTCTCAAAGGGCTGCACAAACCACCACGACATCCTCGGTAGGCCCACATAAGGGCAAGGAAAACTCACATCCAGTGGGACGTCGGTGACAATGATGACTATGAGAACCTTAGAGAGGACCAAAGCAATGGATGTGGAGCGGGTCTAACATGATACTGTGAAAGTGCAATCCACAATGGATCCAACACAGTTGCGAGAGTCCAGTCCAAAGCGGATCCAACACAGCAGCGAGAGTCCCGTTCACAGCGGAGCCAGCAGGAAACCATCCCAAGCGGAGGCGGATCAGCAGCGCAGAGATGTCCCCAGCCGATACACAGGCAAGCAGTACATGGCCACCGGATCGGACCGGACCCCCTCCACAAGGGAGAGTGGGACATAGGAGAAAAAGAAAAGAAACGGCAGATCAACTGGTCTAAAAAGGGAGTCTATTTAAAGGCTAGAGTATACAAATGAGTTTTAAGGTGAGACTTAAATGCTTCTACTGAGGTGGCATCTCAAACTGTTACCGGGAGGGCATTCCAGAGTACTGGAGCCCGAAATGAAAACGCTCTATAGCCCGCAGACTTTTTTTGGGCTTTGGGAATCACTAATAAGCCGGAGTCCTTTGAACGCAGATTTCTTGCCGGGACATATGGTACAATACAATCGGCAAGATAGGATGGAGCTAGACCGTGTAGTATTTTATACGTAAGTATAAATAAGTATATATACGTAAATATATCAATCAATCAATCAATCAATGTTTACTTATATAGCCCTAAATCACTAGTGTCTCAAAGGGCTGCACAAACCACCACGACATCCTCGGTAGGCCCACATAAGGGCAAGGAAAACTCACATCCAGTGGGACATCGGAGACAATAATGACTATGAGAACCTTAGAGAGGACCAAAGCAATGGATGTCGAGCGGGTCTAACATGATACTGTGAAAGTTCAATCCATAATGGATCCAACACAGTCGCAAGAGTCCAGTCCAAAGCGGATCCAACACAGCAGTGAGAGTCCCGTTCACAGCGGAGCCAGCAGGAAACCATCCCAAGCGGAGGCGGATCAGCAGTGCAGAGATGTCCCCAGCCGATACACAGGCGAGCAGTACATGGCCACCGGATCGGACCGGACCCCCTCCACAAGGGAGAGTGGGACATAGGAGAAAAAGAAAAGAAACGGCAGATCAACTGGTCTAAAAAGGGAGTCTATTTAAAGGCTAGAGTATACAGATGAGTTTTAAGGTGAGACTTAAATGCTTCTACTGAGGTAGCATATCGAACTGTTACCGGGAGGGCATTCCAGAGTACTGGAGCCCGAACGGAAAACGCTCTATAGCCCGCAGACTTTTTTTGGGCTTTGGGAATCACTAATAAGCCGGAGTGCTTTGAAGGCAGATTTCTTGCCGGGACATATGGTACAATACAATCGCCAAGATAGGATGGAGCTAGACCGTGTAGTATTTTATACGTAAGTATAAATAAGTATATATACGTAAATATATCCTGTGGTGTACCCCAGGGATCAACACTAGGACCAAAATTGGTCAATCCTTACATAAATGACATTTGTAAAGTTACTATGTCAGGGGGTGTTGTTGATCAACCCCAAGATGCAGAGAAGGCGGCAGGCATTGTGCAGGTAAACATGACTTTATGGTGTAGCTCGGTTGGTAGAGTGGCCGTGCCAGCAACTTCAGGGTTGCAGGTTCGATTCCCGCTTCTGCCATCCTAGTCACTGCCGTTGTGTCCTTGGGCAAGACACTTTACCCACCTGCTCCCAGTGCCACCCACACTGGTTTATATGTAACTTAGATATTGGGTTTCACTATGTAAAAGCGCTTTGAGTCCATCCATCCATCCATTTTCTACCGCTTATTCCCTTTCGGGGTCGCGGGGGGCGCTGGCGCCTATCTCAGCTACAATCGGGCGGAAGGCGGGGTACACCCTGGACAAGTTGCCACCTCATCGCAGATAGACAGACAACATTCACACACTAGGACCAATTTAGTGTTGCCAATCAACCTATCCCCAGGTGCATGTCTTTGGAGGTGGGAGGGGCCTATCCCCAGGTGCATGTCTTTGGAGGTGGGAGGAAGCCGGAGTACCCGGAGGGAACCCACGCATTCACGGGGAGAACATGCAAACTCCACACAGAAAGATCCCGAGCCTGGATTTGAACCCAGGACTGCAGGAACTTTGTATTGTGAGGCAGACGCACTAACCCCTCTGCCACCGTGAAGCCCGCGCTTTGAGTCACTAGAGAAAAGCGCTATATAAATATAATTCACTTCACTTCACACTTCAACACTAAACATGCATCATGTTGTATACATGTATGTATCATATTGTGTGCATGCATGTATCATATTGTATGCATGCATGTATCATATTGTATGCATGTATGTATCATATTGTATACATGTATGTATTATATTGTATGCATGCATGTATCACATTGTATGCATGTATGTATCATAGTATATGCATGCATGTATCATATTGTATGCATGCATGTATCATATTGTATGCATGTATGTATCATATTGTATACATGTATGTATCATATTGTATGCATGCATGTATCATATTGTATGCATGTATGTATCATAGTGTATGCATGTATGTATCATATTGTATGCATGTATGTATCATATTGTATGCATGCATGTATCATATTGTATACATGTATGTATCATATTGTATGCATGTATGTATCATAGTGTATGCATGTATGTATCATATTGTATGCATGCATGTATCATGTTATATGCATGCATGCATCATGTTGAATGCATCATGTCCATAGTGGACTGGACTCTACTCCTACTTGTGGGGGCTCTTACCAGTTGTCATTATTGTGTTTACACTTCTTCCTAAAATCCAACTGCTGCTATCATTTAAGGTCCTCGATGTCCAGGGGGAAAGAGCCCCCAGTCTCTGGACGAGCTGTAATGGACTTCTGCAATCTAAGGGCGTATTTCCTTAACAGTACAATCCTCTAAAGGATTCAGTTACCAAATACATGTCAGCTCACAATCATATAAGAAAATGGTACCACACTAGTCACAAGAATAGGAATATTCAGTACTCGCGTTCGTATTTGGCAGGTGTGTTCTGTCAAGGTTCTTTCTTTTTTGTTTTTGCTGCGGTTGGCACAGGCACAGTACCGTAGCTGGAAAATAGTCCAATTATGAACATAATGTGTCGTACACACACACACACACACACACACACACACACACACACACACACACACACACACACACACACACACACACACACGCAACCCCAACTCCATTAGCACAGAAACAGCTTGAACCCTGTCATAAATAGTCTGCACACAGTTTACCACTTGGACTTGAATGCAACATTCCCTAGCGTGTCTCCTAATTGTCTGCTTTTGTGTTTATGTCCTGAATGCTTTTTCCCTCCTACTGTTGTTGCAATCTGACATTTGAATGTATTTCACCAGGCACATATATATATACAAACCCCGTTTCTGTATGAGTTGGGAAATGGTGTTAGATGTAAATATAAACAGAATACAATGATTTGCAAATCCTTTTCAAGCCATATTCAGTTGAATATGCTACAAAGACAACATATTTGATGTTCAAACTCATAAACTTAATTTTTTTTTTGCAAATAATAATTAACTTAGAATTTCATGCCTGCAACATGTGCCAAAGTAGTTGGGAAAGGGCATGTTCACCACTGTGTTACATCACCTTTTCTTTTAACAACACTCAATAAACGTTTGGGAACTGTGGAGACACATTTGGAATTATTTCCCATTTTTGTTTTATGTAGAGCTTCAGTCCTTCAACAGTCCGGGGTCTCCGCTGTCCTATTTTACACTTCATAATGCGCCACACATTTTCCATGGGAGACAAGTCTGGACTGCAGGCAGGCCGGTCTAGTACCCGCACTCTTTTACTATAAATCCACGTTGATGTAACATGTGGCTTGGCATTGTCTTGCTGAAATAAGCAGGGGCGTCTATGATAACCTTGCTTGGATGACAACATATGTTGCTCCAAAACCTGTATGGACCTTTCAGCATTAATGGTGCCTTCACAGATGTGTAAGTTACCCATGCCTTGGGCACTAATACACCCCCATACCATCACAAATGCTGGCTTTTCAACTTCGCGCCTATAACAATCCGAATGGTTATTTTCGTCTTTGTTCTGGAGAACACCACGTGCTCTGTTTCCAAATATAATTTGAAATGTGGACTCGTCAGACCACAGAACACCTTTCCACTTTGCATCAGTCCATCTTAGATGAGCTCGGGCCCAGCGAAGCAGGCGGCGTTTCTGGGTGTTGTTGATAAATGGGTTTGGCTTTGCATAGTAGAGTTTTAACTTGCACTTACAGATGTAGCGACCAACTGTAGTTACTGACAGTAGTTTTATAAAGTGTTCTAGAGCGCATGTGGTGATATCCTTTACACAGTGATGTCGGTTTTTGATGCAGTACCGCCTGAGAGATCAAAAGTCCATAATATCATGGCTTACGTGCAGGGATTTCTCCAGATTCTCTGAACCTTTTGATGATTTTACGGACTGTAGATGGTAAAATCCCTAAATTCCCTGCAATGGCTCGTTGAGAAATGTTGTTCTAAAACTGTTTGACAATTTGCTTACAAAGTGGTGACCCTCACCCCATCCTTGTTTGTGAATTACTTAGCATTTCATGGAAGCTGCTTTTATACCCAATCATGGCACCCACCTGTTCCCAATTAGCCTGCACACCTGTGGGATGTTCCAAATAAGTGTTTGATGAGCATTCCTCAACTTTATCAGTATTTATTGCCACTTTTCCCAACTTCTTTGTCACGTGTTGCTGGCATCAAATTCTAAAGTTAATGATTATTATGTTTATGAGTTTGAACATCAAATATGTTGTCTTTGCAGCATATTCAACTGAATATGGCTTGAAAAGGATTTGCAAATCCTTGTATTCTGTTTATATTTACATCTAACACAATTTCATATGGAAACGTGGTTAGTATTTCACTAGACAGACTTGATAGATCATAATGTCCCGTGTGATGCAAATGCAGGAATACAAATCTCATTTTGTGTGTGCACAATATCTTCTAAGTTCCCAAGAGGGGATGTGTGGCATCTTTATTTGTTTTCACCATCTTGTGTGCTGTCTCTCCACCTGCAGGAAGCTGATCATCTGGGTGGATAGACCCCTGCCTCTGTGGGCCCTGCAGGTGAGGTGGTGTGTGAGTCAAAGTGCACCATGACAAGTCTTCATCAGCGCACAAGTGGTCGTCTTTGCTCCTCTCAATCATCGCCACGCCACCCACGCTCGCTTCTTGCATCTCCGACATGCTTAATTTCTCTTCCACTGTCTCTGCTTGTCGTCTGCTCTCTCTCTCTCTCTCTCTCTCTTTAATGCTTGTGTTGCCTCTCTCTCTTTTCTTTTGTGCAGGTGCTGGTTGCTTTTATCAGCTTCTCAGAAACAATGTTGCTTGTGTATCTCAGCTACAAGGTGAGTATATGTTTATTCTGGACTCTCACTATTATGTTAGATCCACTATGGACTGGACTCACACACTATTATGTTAGATCCACTATGGACTGGACTCTCACACTATTATGTTAGATCCACTATGGACTGGACTCTCACTATTATGTTGGATCCACTATGGACTGGACTCTCACACTATTATGTTAGATCCACTATGGACTGGACTCTCACACTATTATGTTAGATCCACTATGGACTGGACTCTCACTATTATGTTAGATCCACTATGGACTGGACTCTCACACTATTATGTTAGATCCACTATGGACTGGACTCTCACACTATTATGTTAGATCCACTATGGACTGGACTCTCACACTATTATGTTAGATCCACTATGGACTGGACTCTCACACTATTATGTTAGATCCACTGTGGACTGGACTCTCACTATTATGTTAGATCCACTATGGACTGGACTCTCACTATTATGTTAGATCCACTATGGACTGGACTATCACACTATTATGTTAGATCCACTATGGACTGGACTCTCACTATTATGTTAGATCCACTATGGACTGGACTCTCACACTATTATGTTAGATCCACTATGGACTGGACTCTCACACTATTATGTTAGATCCACTATGGACTGGACTCTCACACTATTATGTTAGATCCACTATGGACTGGACTCTCACTATTATGTTAGATCCACTATGGACTGGACTCTCACTATTATGTTAGATCCACTAAGGACTGGACTCTCACTATTATGTTAGATCCACTATGGACTGGACTCTCACTATTATGTTAGATCCACTATGGACTGGACTATCACACTATTATGTTAGATCCACTATGGACTGGACCCTCACTATTATGTTAGATCCACTATGGACTGGACTCTCACACTATTATGTTAGATCCACTATGGACTGGACTCTCACTATTATGTTAGATCCACTATGGACTGGACTCTCACTATTATGTTAGATCCACTATGGACTGGACTCTCACACTATTATGGTAGATCCACTATGGACTGGACTCTCACTATTATGTTAGATCCACTATGGACTGGACTCTCACACTATTATGTTAGATCCACTTTGGACTGGACTCTCACACTAATATGTTAGATCCACTATGGACTGGACTCTCACTATTATGTTGGATCCACTATGGAATGGACTTTCACACTATTATGTTAGATCCACTATGGACTGGACTCTCACACTATTATGTTAGATCCACTATGGACTGGACTCTCACTATTATGTTAGATCCACTATGGACTGGACTCTCACTATTATGTTAGATCCACTATGGACTGGACTCTCACTATTATGTTAGATCCACTATGGACTGGACTCTCACACTATTATGGTAGATCCACTATGGACTGGACTCTCACTATTATGTTAGATCCACTATGGACTGGACTCTCACACTATTATGTTAGATCCACTATGGACTGGACTCTCTCACTATTATGTTAGATCCACTATGGACTGGACTCTCACACTATTATGGTAGATCCACTATGGACTGGACTCTCACTATTGTGTTAGATCCACTATGGACTGGACTCTCACACTATTATGTTAGATCCACTATGGACTGGACTCTCACTATTATGTTAGATCCACTATGGACTGGACTCTCACTATTATGTTAGATCCACTATGGACTGGACTCTCACACTATTATGTTAGATCCACTATGGACTGGACTCTCACTATTATGTTAGATCCACTATGGACTGGACTCTCACTATTATGTTAGATCCACTATGGACTGGACTCTCACTACTATGTTAGATCCACTATGGACTGGACTCTCACACTATTATGTTAGATCCACTATGGACTGGACTCTCACTATTATGTTAGATCCACTATGGACTGGACTCTCACTATTATGTTAGATCCACTAAGGACTGGACTCTCACTATTATGTTAGATCCACTATGGACTGGACTCTCACTATTATGTTAGATCCACTAAGGACTGGACTCTCACTATTATGTTAGATCCACTATGGACTGGACTCTCACTATTATGTTAGATCCACTATGGACTGGACTCTCACACTATTATGTTAGATCCACTATGGACTGGACTCTCACTATTATGTTAGATCCACTATGGACTGGACTCTCACTATTATGTTAGATCCACTATGGACTGGACTATCACACTATTATGTTAGATCCACTATGGACTGGACTCTCACTATTATGTTAGATCCACTATGGACTGGACTCTCACACTATTATGTTAGATCCACTATGGACTGGACTCTCACTATTATGTTAGATCCACTATGGACTGGACTCACACTATTATGGTAGATCCACTATGGACTGGACTCTCACTATTATGTTAGATCCACTATGGACTGGACTCTCACACTATTATGTTAGATCCACTATGGACTGGACTCTCACACTAATATGTTAGATCCACTATGGACTGGACTCTCACTATTATGTTGGATCCACTATGGAATGGACTTTCACACTATTATGTTAGATCCACTATGGACTGGACTCTCACACTATTATGTTAGATCCACTATGGACTGGACTCTCACTATTATGTTAGATCCACTATGGACTGGACTCTCACTATTATGTTAGATCCACTATGGACTGGACTCTCACTATTATGTTAGATCCACTATGGACTGGACTCTCACACTATTATGGTAGATCCACTATGGACTGGATTCTCACTATTATGTTAGATCCACTATGGACTGGACTCTCACACTATTATGTTAGATCCACTATGGACTGGACTCTCTCACTATTATGTTAGATCCACTATGGACTGGACTCTCACACTATTATGGTAGATCCACTATGGACTGGACTCTCACTATTATGTTAGATCCACTATGGACTGGACTCTCACACTATTATGGTAGATCCACTATGGACTGGACTCTCACTATTATGTTAGATCCACTATGGACTGGACTCTCACTATTATGTTAGATCCACTATGGACTGGACTCTCACACTATTATGTTAGATCCACTATGGACTGGACTCTCACTATTATGTTAGATCCACTATGGACTGGACTCTCACACTATTATGGTAGAGCCACTATGGACTGGACTCTCACTATTATGTTAGATCCACTATGGACTGGACTCTCACACTAATATGTTAGATCCACTATGGACTGGACTCTCTCACTATTATGTTAGATCCACTATGGACTGGACTCTCACACTATTATGTTAGATCCACTATGGACTGGACTCTCACACTATTATGTTAGATCCACTATGGACTGGACTCTCACTATTATGTTAGATCCACTATGGACTGGACTCTCACTATTATGTTAGATCCACTATGGACTGGACTCTCACTATTATGTTAGATCCACTATGGACTGGACTCTCACACTATTATGGTAGATCCACTATGGACTGGACTCACACTATTATGTTAGATCCACTATGGACTGGACTCTCACACTAATATGTTAGATCCACTATGGACTGGACTCTCTCACTATTATGTTAGATCCACTATGGACTGGACTCTCACACTATTATGTTAGATCCACTATGGACTGGAATCTCACTATTATGTTAGATCCACTATGGACTGGACTCTCACACTATTATGTTAGATCCACTATGGACTGGACTCACACTATTATGTTAGATCCACTATGGACTGGACTCTCACTATTATGTTAGATCCACTATGGACTGGACTCTCACACTATTATGTTAGATCCACTATGGACTGGACTCACACTATTATGTTAGATCCACTATGGACTGGACTCTCACTATTATGTTAGATCCACTATGGACTGGACTCTCACACTATTATGTTAGATCCACTATGGACTGGACTCTCACTATTATGTTAGATCCACTAAGGACTGGACTCCCACTATTATGTTAGATCCACTATGGACTGGACTCTCACTATTATGTTAGATCCACTAAGGACTGGACTCCCACTATTATGTTAGATCCACTATGGACTGGACTCTCACTATTATGTTAGATCCACTATGGACTGGACTCTCACTATTATGTTAGATCCACTATGGACTGGACTCTCACTATTATGTTAGATCCACTATGGACTGGACTCTCACACTATTATGGTAGATCCACTATGGACTGGACTCACACTATTATGTTAGATCCACAATGGACTGGACTCTCACACTATTATGTTAGATCCACTATGGACTGGACTCTCTCACTATTATGTTAGATCCACTATGGACTGGACTCTCACACTATTATGTTAGATCCACTATGGACTGGACTCTCACACTATTATGTTAGATCCACTATGGACTGGACTCTCACACTATTATGTTAGATCCACTATGGACTGGACTCTCACTATTATGTTAGATCCACTATGGACTGGACTCTCACTATTATGTTAGATCCACTATAGACTGGACTCTCACACTATTATGTTAGATCCACTATGGACTGGACTCTCACACTATTATGTTAGATCCACTATGGACTGGACTCTCACTATTATGTTAGATCCACTATGGACTGGACTCTCACTATTATGTTAGATCCACTATGGACTGGACTCTCACTATTATGTTAGACCCACTATGGACTGGACTCTCACTATTATGTTAGATCCACTATGGACTGGACTCTCACTATTATGTTAGATCCACTAAGGACTGGACTCTCACTATTATGTTAGATCCACTATGGACTGGACTCTCACTATTATGTTAGATCCACTATGGACTGGACTCTCACACTATTATGTTAGATCCACTATGGACTGGACTCTCACTATTATGTTAGATCCACTATGGACTGGACTCTCACTATTATGTTAGATCCACTATGGACTGGACTCTCAAACTATTATGTTAGATCCACTATGGACTGGACTCTCACTATTATGTTAGATCCACTATAGACTGGACTCTCACACTATTATGTTAGATCCACTATGGACTGGACTCTCACTATTATGTTAGATCCACTATGGACTGGACTCTCACTATTATGTTAGATCCACTATGGACTGGACTCTCAAACTATTATGTTAGATCCACTATGGACTGGACTCTCACTATTATGTTAGATCCACTATAGACTGGACTCTCACACTATTATGTTAGATCCACTATGGACTGGACTCTCACATTATTATGTTAGATCCACTATGGACTGGACTCTCACACTATTATGTTGGACCCACTATGGACTGGACTCTCACTATTATGTTAGATCCACTATGGACTGGACTCTCACTATTATGTTAGACCCACTATGGACTGGACTCTCACTATTATCTTAGATCCACTATGGACTGGACTCTCACTATTATGTTAGATCCACTATGGACTGGACTCTCACTATTATGTTAGATCCACTATGGACTGGACTCTCACTATTATGTTAGATCCACTATGGACTGGACTCTCACTATTATGTTAGATCCACTATGGACTGGACTCACACTTTTATGTTAGATCCACTATGGACTGGACTCACACTATTATGTTAGATCCACTATGGACTGGACTCTCACTATTATGTTAGATCCACTATGGACTGGACTCTCACTATTATGTTAGATCCACTATGGACTGGACTCTCACTATTATGTTAGATCCACTATGGACTGGACTCACACTTTTATGTTAGATCCACTATGGACTGGACTATCACACTATTATGTTAGATCCACTATGGACTGGACTCTCACTATTATGTTAGATCCACTATGGACTGGACTCTCACACTATTATGTTAGATCCACTATGGACTGGACTCTCACACTATTATGTTTATACAGTCTTTGGTATGACTCAACCAGGGTTTGAACTCACAACGTAGCGATTTGTGTCCATAACTATAGAACCAGTATCAGTATTTGGAGTGGCCCTTTAGAGTCCCTGAGGACACGAGACCTCCAGGATGCTCCCCCAGGTGGTCTGCCCAGGTCACTTTATATGTGTGTTGGAACCAAAGTCGTGGGCCATCATTGTGTGCCAATATTGACCCGTGAATCCCCCGCGTTGCTGGGATCAATGAACGTGTGGCCCTGCCTTTCATGTTCTTGACACTATAATCCTATGAAGGGCCCCGTGTGGCCCCTACTCCCCAGGGGGTAGCATTTAAAGTCCACTGAGCACAAGGGGGGAGGTCCACCCCCACTCGTCCGGGGGCCGACATGTTGACCGGAGACACATTAGATGAAATGCGGTCTTCCTGCCAAAGGACCCCCGAGAGACTGGCATCTATTCTGAGCTCCAATTTGTTCCCTCCCACTAAAGCAGCCTGTTATGTGGTAATCCCGCCCCCGGGGTCGCCATGGCGATGGAGTTCCCTGACCTCTGGCGTGCGCTTTGTGTTTCCAGGGCAACGTTTGGGAGCAAGTCCTGCGTGTCCCCTTCATCCTGGAGATGATCAGCGCCATCCCCTTCATGATCACTGTGAGACCTGCAAACACCACACCTTTATCACCTGCTGCTGCACGCACACACAAAACTAATTAAGACCGAAGTGCTTTTTTTTCTTTTTTTTTTTTTCTTCTCCCGCAGGTGATTCTGCCCTCCTTCAGAAACCTTTTCATCCCCGTTTTCCTCAACTGCTGGCTGGCCAAACATGCCTTGGAGAACATGATCGTGAGTCCAGCACTTTGGTGTCCTCAAACACTCAAGTCACCCACGGAACATTCACTCATTCATTCATGTGTTATTCATCTCCTTCATTGATTCATCGATAACTTATACAAACCCTGTTTCCATATGAGTTGGGAAATAGTGTTAGATGTAAATATAAACAGAATACAATGATTTGCAAATCCTTTTCAAGCCATATTCAGTTGAATATGCTACAAAGACAACATATTTGATGTTCAAACTCATAAACATGACAAAAAAGTTGGAAAAGGTGGCAATAAATACTGATAAAGTTGAGGAATGCTCATCAAACACTTATTTGGAACATCCCACAGGTGTGCAGGCTAATTGGGAACAGGTGGGTGCCATGATTGGCTATAAAAACAGCTTCCCAAAAAAAATGCTCAGTCTTTCCCAAGAAAGGATGGGGCGAGGTACACCCCTTTGTCCACAACTGTGTGAGCAAATAGTCAAACAGTTTAAGAACAACCTTTCTCAAAGTGCCATTGCAAGAAATTGAGGGATTTCAACATCTACGCTCCATAATATCATCAAAAGGTTCAGAGAATCTGGAGAAATCACTCCACGCCAACATTGAATGACCGTGACCTTCCATCTGTATCAAAAACCGACATCAATCTCTAAAGGATATCACCACATGGGCTCAGGAACACTTCAGAAAACCACTGTCACTAAATACAGTTGGTCGCTACATCTGTAAGTGCAAGTTAAAGCTCGACTATGCAAAGCAAAAGCCATTTATCAACAACATCCTGAAACGCCGCCGGCTTCTCTGGGCCCGAGATCATCTAAGATGGACTGATGCAAAGTGGAAAAGTGTTCTGTGGTCTGACGAGTCCTCATTTCAAATTG